>NC_091630.1:24051735-24354766 GCF_027580195.1 Bos mutus | reverse complement strand
ACCAGTAAAGTCAGTTAAACCTACACTATAATATTGAGTTTGATGATTGGCAATGAATGAGAGGCCAATGTTAGAATTAGTGTTTTGTTGCAGGAGTGGGAGCAGTTGTCTACATGTATCAAGAAGCTAATCATGAAACTTTGAAGGATCAGAGTAGATGAGAGGGTACAGGTTTATTGCAGAGTCTTCAAATAATTCAGACAGCCATCTTGCTTTTTTAGTGGCTAAATAAATAATGTCTTTCACATAGATCTTTTCTTGGAGAAGGCAATGGCACCCTACTCCAGTACTCTTGCCTGGAAAATCCCATGGATGGAGGAGCCTGGGTAGTCCTGAGGGTCGGACACGACTGAGAGACTTCACTTTCACTTTCATGCACTGGAGAAGGAAATGGCAACCCACTCCAGTGTTCTTGCCTGGAGAATCCCAGGGACGGGGGAGCCTGGTGGGTTGCCATCTATGGGGTCGCACAGAGTCGGACACGACTGAAGTGACTTAGCAGTAGCAGCAGCAAGTATTAGGTGATCCAGTGAAGTGAAAGTCACTCAGTTGCTCAGTCTTGACTCCGTGACCTCATGGTCTATACAATCCATGGAATTCTCCAGGCCAGAATACTGGGGTGGGTAGCCTTTCCCTTCTCCAGGGGGTCTTCCTAACCCAGGGATCGAACCCAGGTCTCCTGCATTGCAGGCGGATTCTTTACCCACTGAGCCACAAGGAAAGCCCAAGAATACTGGAGTGGGTCACCTATCCCTTCTCCAGTGGATCTTCCTAATCCAGGAATCCAACTGGGGTCTCCTTCATTGCAGGCGGATTCTTTACCAACTGAGCTATGACGGAACCCTAGGTGATCCATAAGAAGAGAAAATGATATTATACTAGAATTAATTCTACTACTAATAAAATGTATTGAACGCTTTCCATATGCCAAACACCCTGCTAAAGATCATCCCCAAATCATCTCATTTGATCCTCAAAACAACTCTGTGAGGTAAATATAAGCCATACCTCATACCTTTGCCAAGGTCACATATATACTTTCTATTTATCCATTGTAAAGGCTTTCAGAAAAGAATGTAAGAGAGGAGACTTTATTAAGAGGCTATTGCTTCACATTTCCCCACCTCAAAGAATAGTCATCTTAGACAATACAGGAAGAAGGAAATGCTATCTATCTGGTTGAGCCAGGGTCAAGATCAGATAGTCTGGTAGTGTGTGTACTTGACAGCCATACAATTTAGGTTCCATACACCATACCAAGCTCAGTCTAGCTAAACAAAACATACAAGAGATAAGACTCTTGTTCACAGCAATGTTATATATTGTATTACCATTCACAACTGCTCCTCTGTGGGAGGATTACACAACCCCATCCTGTTGACAATAGGTTTAGACAATGTGACTTTCTTCGCACAATGAAATGTGAACAGAAGGTGACACATACCACTTCTCAGCAGAAGCTTTCAGATCCAGCCCATGAATCATGTTTCTATTTCTATTTCCCCCTCTGTTATAAGCCCAGCAACATCCCTGATAGGAACTTCTCTATCAGCCTCAGTTCAAGATTGAAGACAACAGATGGCAAAGCCCCAGCCAGCCATGGTGAACACATACATGTGAACGGGAAATCTACTTTCATGGTTTAAATCCCCTACATTTGGGAGGTCTTTTGTTACTACACATTAGCATTGTTACCCCTACAGATACAAACAATGTAACACAGTGATTAAGGGGATGAGATCAGCAAACCGCCTAGCCTCCAGTCACAATCCCATCACTATTATTTACGCTATTGAAATTCAGTTTCAACAATCTAACCTTTGAATAAGCCAAAGTGAATGTATAACAAATTAAATTTGGTCCCTTGAATACTCTCACTGATTCATATGGAAAAACAAGTAGGATAAATTACAATTGGCTTACATTAAGCAAAACACATTACAAAGTTCTTACCTCTTAAAATTTTTTTAAGGTTTTCCAATACATATGTCAATATTTAAATTGTATACTTATCTTTCTCCCTTTCCATTATTGAAAATATAAAACATTAAGATTTCTCTATTTCTAATCTCTATAGAGTCCCATGCTCAAAACAATGGTATACAGTTGTCTGATACGTCATTTTGGCATAGTTGATCATTCATTTCTTATCACTGTTTACCATACTTACAAGCTTTGATAAGGGAAAAAAGAGAGGATTTGTTCAGGTAGTTACACCTTACATGCTTTCAAAATGATTTGGAGGAGTTGCTTACAAAAATATAGATACTGCAACAGAACCAAAAAAATGAAAAATGAGTGCAAAGGAGAATAAAGGCAGGCCTATTAGATGGATTTGGTACATAAAATGGAATCCAACAGGAGCTTACGTGCTTATTTAAAAGCTCCGCAAATTCAGTTTTTGAGATTCCTGGTGTCCAAAGCAAAGAGAGAAGTATAATCCCTCATCAGATACATAATGATCCAAAAACCTTAAAAAGCAGTGACTCAAGAGAAGTACAACTTTTCACAACATGGAAATCTGCCAGGCATTTCCTTTGTGGGTCAACATCAAAAAGAAAATGTGAGATAGCATCCTTAACAATGTCCTTATCAATATCCCTATAAGCAAACAGCAAAAATGTAAGAAATTTCCCACTCTGTATTCCATTAAGACTCGAATTTCATTCTTATGACTTAAGGAAATACCCAATTCAAGATGTTCTTCCAAGTTATTTATTTACACTAAATGTATATAGCCATTTAGACTATGTCAAGTTCTTTATATATAATATTCCATGTGGCATCTCTGAACCAAAAACAAAGTTAATGATGGAAACATTGGTCATTGTTTTAGATACTTTGTGGTGTGTGTGCTACAATGTACTTAGACCAAAATTTGGGAAAACATTCTGGTTTATCTGCAAAAGAATCTTGAACAAACAAGATCCAGATCTTTTCAATTCAAGATCATATTCTCCTAGTCATTCCAACAATCTTTACATCCCTTGCCATCAACTTTTTTTTTTTTTTTCCATTGTCACCTCCAATTCCACAGTTATTTTTCATTTTGACTTTCTGAAACCTTTCTTCTTCCTTCTATAACTGACATCACTGGCTGGGTACCTCACTTAAGGTGACAATGACATAAAACTATCCAATGATTGTGACTCATTACAGATATCCTTTATTTGTGTTCATATAGAAACTATATAATAATATGGCCATTGGCGTTTCTCTATAGAGTGCCTTGCTCGCTATAGAATTTTCTCACCTTGCTTGTCTTCCAACATCAATTATTTTCAGAGTAAAGTTGGGCCTTGTGGAAGAGCATCAACAAAAGCAGCCTAGAAAAATGGGGAAAGGACAATTAACAAAAGGAACGGATTTGAGTACTTCTGAGATCTCAGACTCAAACTTGGAAAAGTGGTTTTCAGAAGCCATCAATGATCTGATACGAAAAAAACTTCATTTAGATTTATAATTGGTTCTGCTATTCATTTCTAAATACATAAGGATTTGTAAAATATTTCATTTTAAATAATATTTAATATTAATATTTAATATTAATATCTCAAAATTTAATACTGAGACATGCTGTCCCTATGCTTAATTGTTTGACCCAGAGAAAGTTCATCTCCTTGTGCTTCCATTTCTTCATCTTTAAAATATAGATTATAATAAGTCCTATCTCATGGGGCTGTTCTGAGAGTTACATGGGTTAAAATTCCTAAACCAATTAGAGCCATGCTTGGCACACAGAGGACAATAAAGTGCCTGCTATAATTATTATTCTTTTAAAAAATAACTTCTAATGTTTTCAAAATGTTATTGTTCCCTATATTTTTCCTCATTAAATATTCAATGACATAAAATGATAGAAACGAGCACCATGAAAATGGAAACATATTTTTAATTTTTTAGATGAATGCCAAATTCTACCTCATTAGGAAGAAATGAAGCTACAAGTTTTCCTTCCCTTGCACACACAGTTTTAATCAGCAGACACCATGACATTTCAATCAGTGATAATTCAAGAAAGATTTGTTTTTGCTAACATCTCTTCACAAATTAGTGTTTTTTGTTAAAGGCCTAAATAAAGCCAACTCCAATTTTAGATGTGCTTTGATTCAAAGACTCTCGCTGTCTATTCAGCTTGTCTACAGGCCCTGTTCACCCATCCTTAGGTTGGCAGCAGGTTACAATGAAAAGAGCACTGGTCTGGAAATCAAAAACTTATCCTGAACTGTCTGTGTCACTTGCTGGTTCTTTATATTTAAACAAAGCATTCTGCCTAATTTGAACTTAGTCTCCTACAGGAGCTGAATGGAGATGGTCCTTTATTATTATGAAGTACCATGCGCTCGGTCGTATCCGACTCTCTGTGACCCTGTGGACTATAGCCCGCCAGACTCCTCTGTTCATGGGATTCTCCCAGCAAGAATACTGGAGTAGGTTGCCATTTCCTCCTCCAGAGGATCTTCAGGAATCAAACCCACAGCTCCTGTATCTCCTGCATTGCAGGCAGATTCTCTATAAAATTCTGTAATTCTTAGAAGATTTTCATGGTATCTACATATGTTGGACAATGTGACATTAACTCCCCTGAAGTTATCCATCTACATACAGACTTGTATAGAAAATGAATTCTCCTCATCTAGATCATTCATACATTACCCAGAATTTGATGCTTCCTAGGAAGAACAGAAAATAGTCCATATTTAAAGCTATTTGATATTTAAATAACTAGAATGTCCTTAACAGCATTGAAACTCTCATCTCTTTCTACAGAGAATACACATAGATTTGACTGTTTTTTGTTTGCTTGTGTTTTTAATCTTTGCAATGCTGTCCAGGTTCTGGCTGCTGCTTCTTGTTAGCTGGTCACATATACAAGTGACACAGTCATTGCCAGCATTTGCTTCTCAAAATAAAACTCCCCAAAGATAGCTTTTTCACTGTTTTGTATACAAACATATAGCTATCTTCTGGAATTCTCACTTGTACTACCAAGTGCCAAGAAGCCATTGACTTGATTTTACTTCCAAGATCCCTAGTATCTAAGAGGTATGAGCAATCATTCAACCAGACCATATACTGCACATTCTTAGAGATACCCATGGGATCATGAAAGGTAGGAGACGGTTTCTGGAGTCACATTCCCCTCCCCCAGAAAGGAAACAGACAAGTCAGCTAAGGAGATATGACCACAGGACTTCCACTGGCAGTGACTAGGTGAGGCAGAAGACAAAGCAGAAACCCTGAAGGATCTGATGAAACATCCTAGAGCCAGGCCACACAGGAAGAGAGCTGAGTAGCCAGAGGGAAAGAGGCTTAATCAATAGGCACCACTAAGAGGCATAGCCCCAAGGCACCAAGAGGGAAAGTGGAGTCTGAGACTTCACTTCTGAACCATAACAGGGATTATGTGCCTAGTCACTCAGTTGTGTCCGACTCTTTGCAACCCCACAGACTGCAGCCCACCAGGCTCCTCTGTCCATGGGGATTCTCCAGCCAAGAATACTGGAACGGGTTGCCATGCCCTCCTCCAGGGGATCTTTCCAACTCAGGGATCGAACCCAGGTCTCCCACATTGCAGGTGGATTCTTTACCATCTGAGCCACAAGGGAAGCCCATAATAGGGATTAGAGGTCTCAAGTATCAGGAATGTCCTACCCTCCCACCTACCCAGGCAACAGTAGAGGTAAAAGTAAACTCTTTGGAGAAAGTTGCCCTAAAACAGACCCACGAGGATAGCACAGACTGAAAGCAAGGATGAACTTACAAATAAAGATCACCAAACACAGAAAAACCAGCCACAGTGTGTGAGAATCGGCAGACAAGGAATAAAGGTTTAAATAGAAAGAACTGCAGGTATTGGAATGGCTTTGACATAATAGAAAACAGCTATGTATGAAACATATAAAATTTATAAAAGAAAAATACAATTACAAAGATATGTATATAGTAAACCTAGGAGAAATAAGGGCTTCCCTGATAGCCTTCCCTGGTGGCTCAGTCGGTAAAGATTCTGCCTGCAACGTGGGAGACCTGGGTTCAATCCCTGGGTAGCAAAGATCCCCTGGAGAAGAAATGGCAACCCACTCCGGTATTCTTTCCTGGAGAACCCCATGGACAGAGAAGTCTGGTGGGCTACAGTCCATGGGGTCACAAAGAATCAGACACGACCGAGTGACTAACACACACGACAGAGCAGCGGTGAAGAATTCACCTGCCGGTGCAGGAGATATGAGTTTGATCCCTGGGTCAGAAGATCCCCTGGAGAAGGAAATGGCAACCCATTCCAATATTCTTACCTGGAGGATCCCATGGACAGAAGAGCCTCGTGGGCTACAGTCCATGGGGTCGCAAAAGAGTCAGACACTATTTAGCGACTGAAACAACAAATGAGAAGTAAGCAGATGGAACTGAAGAGGTTGTAATTAACAGGAATGAAAAATATATAATTGAAACTGTACATGTTAAAAATGAAAACTCAATCAATGTCCATAGATAGATGAGGAAAAGAATAATAGGTTAAAGGAAAGATAGAGGTCAGGGGATGGGGGATGAAGCTTCCACCCTCTAATCATACTTTGGTCTTTCTGGTGACTAGCACCCATTCTGAAGCTATCTAGGAGACCCAGCCACTGGATACCTCTTTAACATTCTAAAGACACTCATTACTCTGGAAATTCTAAAGGCTTTAGAAGTTTTGTGCCAGGAGCTAGGGACAAAGACCAAATATTTGTTTATTTATTTATTGATGAATACATTCAGATGTAATAGATATTGAGAGTTCTAGTTGCTCCACAACATCAGCGATAATAATTGGTACTGTCAGTCATTAATTAATGACTGATTAATTCATTATTCGTTATTCACTCATTAATCTTTGAAATTTTAGTCATTCTGTTGGCAATGGGTTACCATTATGGAGTTAATTTGTACTTTTCCAATGACTAATAAAACTGGGTTTTGCTTCGCTTTGTTTCTGATAAATTTATTCGTCATTGCTCAATGCTCATGTTTTATTATGTTAGGTTTTCTTTTAAGCTACTGTTCTCTTTTAGTGGATTTATGTGATTATGCCTCACATCCTGAAAGTAGGACCTTCAGCTATTTTGACACTAAACAACCAAAAGTACAATTTTTTCATGGTGGTGACTAACTGCGTTAACAAAAATCAACCTTATATTTTCTATCGATAATGTTAACGTGGACTTCCCTTGTGGCTCAGCTAGTAGAGAATCAGCCTGCAATGTAGGAGACCTGGGTTTGATCCCTAGGTTGGGAAGATCCGCTGGAGAAGGGAAAGGCTACCCACTTTAGTATTCTGACCTGGAGAATTCCATGGACTGTATAGTCCATGGGGTCACAAAGAGTTGGACATGACTGAGCAACTTTCACTCACAATGTTAACTTGTATAACAGGACCTGCAAAATGGAGGCAGACCCAGCGGTCCAGCCCACATCACAAATCTCTACTTAAGCCAGTCTGCACTAACAGAAATGTCTCCCTGTCAAGGAAAGTGAGCACCAATCACAATCCTCCAACCCAGCTTTAGCTAGCTTACCTCACCCTAGAAAACAGGACCATCTAGCCTTTAAAGAAATCACCCAACCTCATTGCTAATCATGCCCTGTATCCACATCGCTTGCTCTAACAGTCTACATAGCTTGCTCTTGTCCAAAATCCCTTAGGAGGAAATCTCTACTGCTTAAGAGGCATTGTACTCTCCCAACCCATGGATTGTTTTCCATGGATAAAGGACAGCAAGCTCATGATTAAATTGTTTCCAGTTTCTCACTTGCAACAGTATGCTTAGCATAAATTAGAACAGAGGGCTTGTTTTCCCAGAAGGATTCCTTTAAGATATTTGTTCTTTATTCATATGATGAAAAGAAGGCAGTCACTGTTCAAAATACTCTTAAGAAGTTTTTCTACAAACAGATAAAGCACTTTAATTCTCAATGTTTCAAATAGTTTAGATAAAATATTTAAATACAGCTTTTGCTATTCAAGAATTTTTCTATATATTTATAATCTATAGTAGGAGTTTTAATGTTTTAACAAAAATGTTTTAAGTTTTTAATTGCAATAACTGACATATAACACTGCATTCATTTTGGGTGTACAACATAATGATTTATGTGTATATTGCAAAATGATTGCCACTGTGTTTACTTAACATCCATCACCGCATGTAGTTACAAATTCTGACTATGTGTGTGTGATGCAAACTTTCATGACCTAGTCTTTCAGCAGCTTTCGAATATACAATGCAATATTGTTAACCATGGCCATCATGCTGTATATTATATCCACAGAACTTGTAACTTTAAGCTTATACCTACTGATGACATTAACCCATTTTATCCATCCTGAAAGTTATTTCCAATGCAATTAAACTGAAAGATTTTAGCTCCAGAGAAGCAGACAATATTCCCAATATTTCTTATTTCTCTGAAGTCAAAGAAGAGTTATTCTGCAGAGAGAAACTTGAAAGAGCTAAAGAATCTCATAAGGAACATGTGGTAGCAAGAAACATGGACCTTCAAACGTCCATCCTCAAATTCACAGAATGTTACTTCACGTTCGAAAGGGACTTTGCAGATATGATGCAAGTAGGGATTTTGAGGTGAGTACACTACACTGGATTATCAATGTGGCCCCAATCTAATCACTTAAACTCTTAAAAGCAGAAAATCTTTCCCAACTATAGTCAAAGAGATGCGATGACAGATAAGGAGGCGGAGAAAGAAGGCACAAAAAGGAAGGCACTTGCCACTGCTAGCTTTGAAGACAAAAGGGCCTACATGTCAAAGAATACGGGTGGCATCTAGAAACTCAGAATGACCAGCAGCCAACATTCAGCAAAGAAACAGGGGCCTTCGTCCTGCCACTGCCAGGAAATAAATTCTGACAATACGCTGAATGAGCAAGGAAACCAGATTCTTGCCTTGAGCATCCATAAAGGAGTGCAGCCTTGTCAACAATTTGATTTTAGCTCAATGATTCCTGGATCAGATTTATGACCTACAGAAATAAAAGATAATAAATCTGTGCATTTAAACCACTAAGTATATGTAGTATATAAAGGCAGCAATAGAGAACTAATATAGGCCCACAGCAAGAAAGAGAAGTGACTGTCTCAAAGTCATACAACTTTTAGGGATAACACCAGGGCTAGGACATTGTCTGATTCCACTTTTATTTATGTGATATTTTAAAAATTGAAATACATATCTTTATTTTCCTGGTAATAAACATTAAACTGCCTCCTAGTATACATTTAGCAAATTAACAGATGTTCTGAAAGATGCAGATAATGATGGTTTTAAATTTATGTCAATTAGGTGTCAAAGAAAAGAGTTGTAAGAACTTTTTTTAAATTGACTTAGATGAAAAGAATTTCCATATTTCTTAAAGTTTTAAATCACTTATCACTTAAGAAATGTTTATTTTATTGGCAACAGAACAGATGTAGGTCTTAATCAAAAAGGTTATTTTCTTTGCAACAAAAAGAATTAAACACCTAGAAATAAATTTAACCAAGGTGAAAGACCTTTACACTAAAAACTATAAGACACTGTTGAAAGAAATTGAAGATGGCACAAAGAAAAAATATTTTGTGCAAACTGTTAAACTATCCATATTACCTACAAAAATCTACATATTCAAAGAAATTCCTATCAAAATCCCAATGATATGTTTAAAAAAAATATTAAAATTTATATGGAAACATCAGATCAGATCAGATCAGTCGCTCAGTCGTGTCTGACTCTTTGAGACCCCATGAATCGCAGCATGCCAGGCCTCCCTGTCCATCACCAACTCCCAGAGTTCACTCAGACTCACGTGCATCGAGTCAGTGATGCCATCTAGCCATCTCATCCTCTGTCGTCCCATTCTCCTCCTGTCCCCAATCCCTCCCAGCACCAGAGTCTTTTCCAATGAGTCAACTCTCTGCATGAGGTGGCCAAAGTAGTGGAGTTTCAGCTTTAGCATCATTCCTTCCAAAGAAATCCCAGAACTGATCTCCTTCAGAATGGACTGGTTGGATCTCCTTGCAGTCCAAGGGACTCTCAAGAGTCTTCTCCAACACCAGAGTTCAAAATCATCAATTCTTGGGCGCTCAGCCTTCTTCACAGTCCAACTCTCACATCCATACATGACCACAGGAAAAACCATAGCCTTGACTAGAAGGACCTTTGTTGGCAAAGTAATGTCTCTGCTTTTGAATATGCTATCTAGGTTGGTCATAACTTTCCTTCCAAGGAGTAAGCGTCTTTTAATTTCATGGCTACAGTCACCATCTGCAGTGATTTTGGAGCCCCCAAAAATAAAGTCTGACACTGTTTCCACTGTTTCCCCATCTATTTCCCATGAAGTGATGGGACCAGATGCCATGATCTTCATTTTCTGAATGTTGAGCTTTAAGCCAACTTTTTCACTCTCCTCTTCCTCTTTCATCAAGAGGCTTTTGAGTTCCTCTTCACTTTCTGCCATAAGGGTGATGTCATCTGCATATCTGAGGTTATTGATATTTCTCCCGGCAATCTTGATTCCAGCTTGTGCTTCTTCCAATCCAGCGTTTCTCATGATGTACTCTGCATAGAAGTTAAATAAACAGGGTGACAATATACAGCCTTGACGTACTCCTTTTCCTATTTGGAACCAGTCTGTTGTTCCATGTCCAGTTCTAACTGTTGCTTCCTGACCTGCATATAGTTTTCTCAAGAGGCAGGTCAGGTGGTCTGGTATTCCCATCTCTTTCAGAATTTAACATTAAAGATCCCAAATAGCCAAAGTAATACTAAAAATTACAAAACTATAATAACAAAATAGCATAGTACTGGCTGAACAGACATATAGATCAACAGAACAGAATTGAAAGCCCAGAAATAAACCCATATATATAAGGATAATTAATTTAAAATAACAAACAAAGAACATATACTGAAGAAAGGATAATCTCTTTAATACATGGTGCTGGGAAACCTGGACTGTCATCACATGCAAAATGATAAAACTAGACCACCATCTCACACCATACAAAAAAATCAAATCAAAATGTAATACAGATTTGGTTGTAATGCCTGAAACCATAAAACTCCTAAAAGAAGTTGGGCATCATTGACAATAGCCTTGGCAATATCTTTCTGAGTATGTCTCCTCAGGCAAAGGAAACAAAAACAAACAAATGGGATGACATCGAACTAAAAAGCTTCTGAACAGCAAGGAAAACCACAAACAAAATGAAGACAATGTATCAAATGGGAGAAGAGATTTTCAAATTGTATATCCAATAAGGGGTTAACACCCAAAATATATAAAGAACTTATAAAACTCAAGAACAACAGAAGAAGAAAACCCAAACAACCCAATTAAAAAATGAGAAGACACGAATAGACTTTTTCACAAAGAAGACATATGAGGGCCAATGGGCACATGAAAATATGCTTAACATCACTAGCCACTAGAAAAATGCAAATCAAAACTACAATGAGGTATCACACCAATTAAAATGGTTATTTTTAAATAGGCTAGAAATAACAAGTGTTGGAGAGGACATGGAGGAAAGGGAACACCCATACAGTGTTGATGAGAACGTAAATTGGTGTAGCCACTGTGGAAGACACTATAGAGATTCCTCAAAAAGTTAAGAATAGATCCAGCTACTCAGGGCTATTTATCCAAAATGCTGCTGCTGCTAATTCGCTTCAGTCATGTCTGACTCTGTGCAACCCCATAGACAGCAGCCAACCAGACTCCCCCATCCCTGGGATTCTCCAGGCCAGAACACTGGAGTGGGTTGCCATTTCCTTCTCCAATGCATGAAAGTGAAAAGTGAAAGTGAAGTCGTTCAGTTGTGACCGACTCCTCACGACCCCATGGACTGCAGCCTATCAGGCTCCTCCGTCCATGGGATTTTCCAGGCAAGAGTACTGAAGTGGGGTGCCATCGCCTTCTCCATATCCAAAATGAAAACACTAATTTGAAAAGATATATGTGCCTCTATATCCATTGCATTATATACAAGATATGGAAACAACCTAAGTATGCATCAATAGATGGATGGATAAAGAAGATGTAGTGTGTGTGTACATGGACGATCTGGAGGGTAGTACACTAAGTCAGATGGAGAAGGACAAACACCATGTTGCTTCCCAATGTGCCATGTAACAGCTGTATAAAATCATCCCATAAAACTTTAGTTCTACCACCTGCAAAATAGAAATAATATAACATTTTCTTCCAACATCACAGGACACCATGTTTGAAAGTATTTTCAAATAAGAAAGCTATATGTACCTGGGACATTTTTGGTACATGGAAGAGATAACCCACAGATAAGAAACCACGTCCAAAGAAATATATTTTCTGAGTAATGTGACAATACATTGCAGGTGAGATTGTTCTCGCAGGTATATAAATAATTTTATGGTTCCCAGATGAATATGTGAAGCCACAAGTTTGGATTAACCACAAAGGAGCCTAAACATTAAAAGAAATAATACTCTTTGAAAGAGAACCATTAAGTATACACATCAGACCAACAGAAAAAAAAAAAAAAAAAGTGAAGTCACTCAGTTGTGTCTGACTCTTTGTGACCCTATAAGCTGTAGCATACCAGGCTCCTCTGTCCATGGGATTTTCCAGGCAAGAGTACTGGAGTGGCGTCCCATTTCCTTCTCCAGGGGATCTTTCTGACCCCGGTCTCCTGCATTGTAGGCAGACGCTTTACCTTCTGGGCCACCCGGACCAACAAAGGACAGACCTAAAGTCGGGTCAACAAAGAAAGGCATAGCACAGAGACTTTCTGGAAGTCAAGAGTTAAACAGTAACCAGCCTGAAGAGGCTTCATGAAGAGTAGACTCTGCCCCCATGTGTCTGCAGAAATCCTTGAAAGGGTCATAAAATATCCCAGTGATGAGAACTATCACATGGCTGGCTCACTCATTGCTTTGGATATAATTTGGATATAATAACATTTCATTATATTAAGAAACATTAAGCAGAAGACCTTTTAAGATATTTGATATCTAGCTGAAAAGTTTTGTTTTACAACGATAATTAGAAAACTACTATTCATATTTAGAACACTATTTCACAAAATTAATCATACATGCTCAGATGGGCCAGATACCTCCTCCTTTTAGATACAGATTTTAAAAGAATAGAGGGTGTATTCTGTTCAGCTGCTCAGAATCCAGAAATTCTCATATGTACTTTCTACTATGGATACCAAAAATGTTGACCTGCTATTAAGAATTTTCCAGAAAACGTTCTGGAGGCTATTATACTGTTTCTGGACAAATTGTGATTACTTGTCCCTCTCTCCTTGCAGTTATTTACAAAAATCAAACTTTCCATTCAGAATTAAATTTTTTAATTTATCAACTGATAGTGCTGCTCTTGACAGATCCATTGTATAAAACTGTTGTTGTTTTAGTTGCTCAGTTGTGTCCGACTGTTTGTGACCCCATGGGCTGTAGGCCACCAGGCTCCTCTGTCCATGGGACTCTCCAGGCAAGAACTCTGGAGTGGATTGCCATGCCCTCCTCCAGGGGGTGTTACCAACCCAGGAACTGAAGTCAGGTCTCCTGCTCCTGTAGACAGATTCTTTGCCATCTGAGCTATCAGGGAAGTCATGTCTTTGTAAAATATAGGATTTTGAATACAATCACTAGATCACCAAAAAAAAAAAAAAGAGTAAAATATTATTTTAATTTCTAAAAGAATACTAGTTAAGAAATAGCACAACCATAATAATTGAATTATAAAGATGAACAATAAAAATAAATTATTATAATATGGGACTTCCCTGGGTCCCAGAGGCTACGACCCCTTGCTGTCAATGCAGGGGACCTGGGTTTGATCCCTGGTCAGGGAACTAGCTCCCACATGCCACAACTAAAAGATCCAGTGTGCAGCAACCAAGAGCCAGTGCAGCCAAATAAATGACTAATTTTTTAAATAATTATAATACATTCATTCATACAAGTTGAAATGACTCCTTAAAAATTCCTGCCATCCATTCCTTATCTTTGGAATTTCTCAGACCTGGATTTAATACTTCTCTTTGATACTTATTAATTATAAACGCTTAACCTACTTACTATCTTCAATTTACATTGCACTTGGTTAGAATATCTACTTAATGTGACTGTGGTGAAAATTAAATACAGAGCTCCTAACGTAATTCTTGCTACATAATAAAGCATCTTTAAAAGGAAGATTTTTGCTTGTTTTCTTGGTCCATAACCACAGGAAATTGAAGAAAATCATTCTACTTTCACAAATTAAAGATCTTGAGAGCTAGATTCTAGTGTCCACTTCAGCAAAGTCATACTAATAATCAAAGCATTTTATAATTGCATAGAACTTAATCATTTATAACACTTTGTAAATATCTCACTTGATACAAATTCATACTCTTTTGAGATATGACAATTGTGGTTCAGAAAAATTAAGTGATTTTTTTATAGTAACTTTTAGTGTAGTAGATATATTTTGGTTGCCAAGGATTTTTCTTTATCCTGGGAAATGCCTTGCCCTCCTCTTCATTGATAAGACTCCTATGAGAACTTTCAAGTCTTATGTAAATTCATACTGGCAACAGGTCCAAGAGTGGAAACAAGACTTAAGTGCAGTCAATAATAGCAGACCATTCACAGTGGCCACAACTGATTGGTCCAAGGAGGACCTCTGGCTTGCTCTGAGCCAAAGGATCTCTTTCCAAGATTCTTTGAACATCTGAGAAAGTTTCTCTCTGATGACAGGGCTTTGATATGTTTAACTCTGGAGCTGTTGGCATCAGTGACTTCTGTTGTTGGTGTTTAGTCGCTAAGTCATGTCCCACTCTTTGTGACCCCATGGACATTAGCATGCCAGGCTTCTCTGTCCTTCACTATCTCCTTGAATTTTCTCAAACTCATGTCCATTGAGTCAGTGATGTCATCCAAACATCTCATCCTCTGTCATCCCCTTCTCCTCTTGCCCTCAATCTTTCCCAACATCAGGGTCTTTTCCATTGAGTCAGCTCTTGGCATCAGATGGCCGAAGTATTGGAGCTTCGGTATCAGACCTTCCAATGAATATTCAGGGTTGATTTCCTTTAGGATTGACTGGTTTGCTCTCCATACTGTGCTCAAGAGTCTTCTCCAGCATCACAGTTCAAAAACATCAGTTCTTTGGCCCTCAGTCTTCCTTATGGTCCAACTCTCACATCTCTACATGATTACTGGAAAAAACATAGCTTTGACTATATGGACCTGTGTTGGCAGAGTGATGTCTCTGCTTTTTAATAAGCTGGCTAGGTTTGTCATAGCTTTTCTTTCAAGGAGCAAGCATCTTCTAATTTCATGGCTGCAGTCACCATCCACAGTGATTTTGGAACCCAAGAAAATAAAATCTGCCACTATTTCCATTGTTTCCCCATCTATTTGCCATGAAGTTATAGGGCTGGATGCCATGATCTTAGTTTTTTTAATGTTGTGTTTTAAGCCAGTTTTTTCACTGCCCTCTTCCACCTTCATCAAGAAGTTCTTTAGTTCCTCTTTGGTTTTTTTGCCATTAGAGTGCTATCATCTGTGTATCTGAGGTTGTTGATATTTCTGTAGAATGGGGAATGTTATTCTGAGCCAAAGAAAACAAGGCTTTTTTCTTTTCATTTTTTTTTTAATCTAAATTTGGTGCTCCTTTCACCAGACAGATTACTAATAGCCACCAGTCTTCTCCCAATACCTCCTTTTGTCCTTTTTATGCATTTGATTTTGGGGCCTAAGGAAGTAAACCCTGTAGTGGGTGGTATATAAATTAATTCACACACTAAGTATATAAGAAGGAAATGTATACATAGTATATAAGAATGAAATGACAAGACAAAGAGGGACAGACTCATGTCCTAAAACTGCTTCAAGTCACTCAGTACACATTCTAGTGCAGCTGATGAACATTAAATTCATAAACTTGATCTGCTTCATATAACCCCAATCCATTTCACACGAATTTTTGTTTGCCTGTTTTCTGCTTCTTAAAATGCTCAACCTCCAAGTCCACAACTTTGACATCTATTCACCTAGCTAAGTGTTGTTACTCAGGTCTTGGTGGAGAGAGAATTATTCCAGGAAGACTTCTGTAGTCTCCAAATTTGGGTTCTTTTCATCTCTTGCATGCTCTATGAGCACCTGTATTAAATCCACACTAAATCCTAAATCCTGCATTAACTCCTATCCCATTACCTGATAAAAGTTCATCAATATAATCCTAAGAGAATAGTAACTATCCTGCTCAAGGTTCTCAGGCCTATATCTTCAGAAGCTCAGATTGTGTTTAACATATAGCCAACACTCAACAAATATTTATGATATTCTTTGTAAATAAACTTCTTTGTTGATTTTTATAAACTTCATACCATTCTCTGCTTCCAAATAAATCACTGATAAGGTATCTTACTTACTAATGAAAGCATCTGAGTTACTCAGTTGCACTGGGATGGACAACTACTCAATCCTGAAATGTCTGAAGTTCTCTTCTGAAGTTCCATAATAAAGAGTATTAAAGGCAAATTTAGATGGACACTGAAATGAGAATTGTCTTCAAAGCATGTTCAAGTGATTTCATTTACATTAATAACAGAGAATGGGAATGAGTATCTAAATTCCTCCAAAGGACAGGAAACATGCCAAACACTGTACCCTGAAAAAGCAACTTGCAACAGGTCACAATTGAAAATTATAAAATGGTTCTCATATAAATGGCTATTGACTCTTAGATTTTGGTAATAACATTGTAAACTACGTACTAATATCATCAAAGCCAAATGGTTTTCCTTATGTGAGTGGGCATAACTACTTAACCAAATTTCTTTCAGAATATATTAGAAATGACAGTGATGAAATAAAAAAATAACTCAGTTAAAGAAATAAATATACTATTCATATTTCACCAGCAATATAAATGGTATGAAGCGAATAATCCTCTCACTGGGTGACATCAATCTGACATAAACAGGAGCACTAGGAGAGAAACATACCTAAATATACTTCTGTCACAAAGACTTAGGTTGAAGAGACATAGAACGAAAGCCCAATGTTTTAGTTTCTATCAACTGCTTGATGCAGTGTTTTCATCCTATTGCTGATTTTGGCCCTTATGAATATTCTGTGTTTTTCTTGGATCTTTAGAAATATCACATCTCAAATTACAGAGCAATGTGCATTCTAGGCCGGGAAAAATGGTAATGCCTAGTAATGTGGTATGCCTAAGATTTTGCTTGGCACATGTGTCTAACAAATACTTATTGAATAAATGAATGAACTAATAAATCAGTTCATTGCTTGACTGCACACTTTGAATTCTTTGTTTTTGAATATGACTTTTAATTTTTTACTTCATTGTTAAACACAAAAACTTGGGCAATATATGAGAGCAAAGCAGTACTATTCAATAATCAGAATGGGAAAATTCTCAAAATTCTTGAGTTTAACACCCACCTCTCCCAAGATATGCTTAATATGTTTGTCATTAGAAAAACTTTGGGTTTGTTCACAGAAGAGCATTAGTCAAATCCAATGTTTTCTTTGGACCAAGTATGTGAATATGAATCTACTCATCACCATTAGCATGAGAAGAGACCAATGAATAGATTTCCCCAGAAATTACCAATAAAAAGTAGAAAATGTACAAATAAATTATATAAGGGCCAACTAAGCCATAAAATCAGAATAAGACATTATAACAATTATATATTATTATTAAGCCAATGTATTTAATAACCTAAATAAAATGGACAATTTCCTACAAATTTATACTTAGTGTAACTCCCTCAAGAATAAAAATAAAACATATATACTCCTTAAATCATTAAAGAAATTATGTTACTAGTAGAAAATCTAATCCAAAGTATCTCAGACTGTATTATAGATGAATTCTACTGAATAGTAAAGGAAAAGATGTTTATGAACTTCACAAATTCTCCAAAGAAAAAAGAAGTAACACATTGTAACTTTTTTAGGATAACGCCAACAAAGGTCCCTCTAGTCAAGGCTATGGTTTTTCCTGTGGTCATGTATGGATGTGAGAGTTGGACTGTGAAGAAGCTGAACGCCGAAGAATTGATGCTTTTGAACTGTGGTGTTGGAGAAGACTCTTGAGAGTCCCTTGGACTGCAAGGAGATCCAACCAGTCCATTCTGAAGGAGATCAGTCCTGGGTGTTCTTTGGAAGGAATGATGCTAAAGCTGAAACTCCAATACTTTGGCCACCTCATGCAAAGAGCTGACTCATTGGAAAAGGCTCTGATGCTGGGAGGGATTGGGGGCAGGAGGAGAAGGGGACGACAGAGGATGAGATGGCTGGATGGCATCACCAACTCAATGGATGTGAGTCTGGGTGAACTCCAGGAGTTGGTGATGGACAGGGAGGCCTGGCGTGCTGCGATTCATGGGGTCGCAAAGAGTCGGACATGACTGAGAGACTGAACTGAACTGAAATCTATATCAGTAAATATAAAACTTTTATAAAATCAGGAAGAGAATTTTATTACCTAATAAAGAAGATCTACAGAAAACTATAAAAATACCATAGTTAATAATGAATCATTAAAAGCATCTCCTTAAAATCAAGAATGGATAATTTCTGTCATCATCACTTGTTATCCACTTAGCCCTGGAGATCCAAGCCATCACACCAAGATAGGGAAAATAAACTTTAAGAGGATAACACTGATAAGAGGGAAATTAACAATTATTATTCAATACTTTATAACTATTCATAGAGATATTACAAGAGAAAACATAGGCAATATGTGAGAAGAGAAAACATAGGCAATATGTGAGAAGAGAAAACATAGGCAATATGTGAGAACTACTAAGAAAATATATCAAGATTGATGGACACAGGTAGACTTTTAAAATTACTTTTATTTCTGTAGACTAGCAACAAGAGAAAATGAAATTTTAATAATGGAACTTTAGGTAATTTTAAAAACTCAATAGATAAAAATAAATATAAGGAAAAAGCTTCAATCACGTCCCGTAAGAAGCACTGGTCTGCACCAGGCTCTGGCATTAGCCCCCCAGCTCTAGTCTGCACCCGCCATGCCAGCAGTCCCTGTGCACCCCAGAAAAAGCCCCAACCCATGCTTGTTTCAGCTCCAACACTCCCACCAAAACCACTGGCCACATGTAGACCATGGAGGGACATTTCTACACAAGGACATGCTTCAAGGCTGGGATAGTCCAACTTCATAGAGACAAGCAGAGAAATTCAAACAAAATGAGACTACAGAGGAATATATTCCAAATGAAAAAACAAGATGACACTAATGAAATGGAGAGAAGTATTGGGTTGGCCCAAAAATTCATTTGGGTGTTTCTGTGCCGTCTTGTGGAAAAACTTGAACTTTTTCGCCAGCCCAATAACTTACCTGATAAAGAGTTCAAAGAAATGGTCATAAAAATACTCAGCAAGCTCAGGAAAAGAATACAGGAACACACTGAGAATTTCAACAAAGAATTGGAAATATGAAAGTACCACTCATGGTTTCCTCCGGGTACATGCCCAGGAGTGGGACTGCTCTATTTTTAGTGTTCTGAGGAACCTCCATACTGTTCTGCACAGTGACTATACCAATTTACATTCCCACCACCAGTATAGGACTTGCACTTCCTTGATGATTAGCGACACTGAACATCTTTCCCAGTGTCTGTTGGCCATCTGCTTATCTTCTTCAGAAAAATGTTTATCCAGATCCTCTGCCCATATTTTAACCCAGTTGTTTGTTTTTTGATACTGAGTTGCATGATTTCATTACGTACTTTGCATATTAACGCCTTATCAGACATATTCTTTGGAAATACTTTCTCCCATTCAGTAGATGACCTCCCTGATTTGTTGATAATTTCCTTCCATTTACAAAGGTTTTCTTTTTTTTTTTTAGAGTGATGGAGTCCTGCTTGCTTATTTTTGCCTTCGTTTCCCTTTCCTGAGGAGATATATCCAAAACCATACTACTAAGACTGATGCCAAAGAGCATACTGCCTATGCCTTCTTCTAGAACTTTTATGGTTCCAGGTCTTAAATTTAAGTCTTTAATCCATTTTGAATTTAGTTTTGCCCATGGTATGAGAGAGTAATCCAGTTTGATTCAATCAGATGAGAAAAAAGAAATAAAAGAAATCCAAATTGAAAAGAAGTAAACTGTCACTACTTGCAGATGACATGATACCATACATAGGAAATCCTAAAGATGCCACCAAACACTACTAAATCTCATCAATGAATTTATTAAAGTTGTAGGATATAAAATTAACTCACAGATATCTGTTGCATTTCTATACATTAAAAACAACCTATCAGACAGAGAAATTTTTTAAAAATTTACAAACACATCAAGAAGAATAAAATGTCTAGGAATAAATCTAAAGAGATATAAGAACTGTACTCAGAAAATTATAGAACACTGATGCAAAAAATTGAAGAGGATATAAACAGATGGAAAGATATACTGCATTTGTGGATTAGAAAAATTAATATTATTAAAGTGACCATACTATCCAAGGATATCTACAGATTTAATACAATCTCTATCAAAATAACAATGGCATTTTTCACAGACCTAGAACAAATAATTCTAATTTTTCATGGATATACAAAAGTCCATGGATAGCCAAACAATCTTGACAAAGAAGAACAAAGCTGGATGTATCATATGCTTTGATTTCAAACTATATTACAAAGCTATAGTAATCAAAAAATTTTTGTACTGGCACAAAAATTGACACACAGATCAATGAAACAGAATACAGAATCTAGATATGAAGTCACTTTTATATGGGTGATCAATCTACAGCAAACTAGCAAGAATATACAATGAGGAAAGAATGTCTCTTCAATAAATGGTGTTGGGAAAACTGGACAGCGACATGCGAAAAGAATCATACTGCAAGGCATTTTTTTAATACCTAGATAAGTGGAGGCTTGTACTGATATGCAGTGTTTCTTCAACTTGACTGGGGCTGCATATTGGTAACTGTTGGGGAGTTTTAAACAGTGCTGAGACCTGGGCCCCACTTCCTGAAATTATGGTTTAATGGGTCCAGCATGCGAACTGGGAATTGGGAGTTTGTAAATCTCCCCAAGTCATCCTAAGGTGCAGGCAGGTTTGATTTCTAATGATTTAGTGGCTGCTGTGGTACCCACATGGACCCCCACTGTAGGATACAAAATCCTATTCCCCCAGCTGCTGGCAGTAATGGCAACTGAAAGTTCTCAGGTGACTCCTCTCTGGAACTTTCCTCAAGTCCTCTAGCTGAAGACAGCAGGACTGAAGCCCCCTGCATACCACTTCACAGTCACTTTTCTCTATCCTTTGCTCTAAAGATAAACATTAACTTGAAGTAAGTGTTTTGTATTACATTTGTTTATCCTTTTGTCACATAAATCTGTTCCCCTACTGATATATCGTATCAGTCATATCATACTGAATATGTTCTTGTTTTATTTTATTGTTAGAATTATTCATATAACTATAATTCTAATTCATTTATCTTTAAAGCTGCATAGGTTTCTCCTGTATCCATACACGATAATTTTTTTTTCCTTTTTTCTCATATTTAGGTAATTCCATTTTTTCTTAAAGAGGTCGTTAGAGGATTTGGCCATGCCCTAAACAATTTATAGTTTCTTTAAATATATCAAAAATGGGATAGAATTTCCAAGTGAGGTAGAAAGCCTTTGAATATGTCCCTATAAAAAGAATGAGAAAAAGCACAAGCAGGGATTGACATAAAAGCTAAGTAGAATCCATGTCTTCTGAAGCACAGCTAGGGAGCATTTTCTTACCATTATTTCTATCAAAACTTCATCTTTACATTCTCTTGATCACAACTAGCTTAAGACCTTTTTCAAAAATCCTCATTTCTTTTCTCCTGAGGCAGTTCTAAAATGACATGTGAGGCCAACTGTCCTATCATGGACAATTTCTTTTCTTCCTCCCCCTACATTGTCATATTTTCTCTTGTTTGTAATCCTGTAACATTAGCAGAAGAAAAGAGGGTACTCATAAATCGTAGCCTATATGTTATCCAGGGAGAGTGCCTATTTTGTAGTCAGATAATCTGGGATAAAATGAGAATGTGTGAGGGAGTTCCTTTACCTCTCTAAGCTTCAGTTTCCTCATCTATGAAATAGAAATGCAATTTGAAATCAAATACTTTGAGTGTTACATGTAAGACAATTGAGATATGCATGCAAAGTTCTTGGATGTAATGCAAGCCTGGTTCTCTGCAAGTACTCAATAGATGCTAGTTTTTTAAAAATTTGGCCTGTGTTCCTCATAAGATTTCACATCAGCTACAGCCACAGAATATTGCCAAGTTGTGATCACTGCCATAAACAATAGCTCTAGTGAAGTAACCTTCTGGGGATCTAGGTATGCTGAATTCTGATGATATGAATTTCTTTATCATCTCCCAGTTGGTCCAGAAGTCAGTCAGTGATAAACAGCCACAAAAGCAAACTTAAGGTAAGCACTTTTGAATTAGATTCATATACATTTTGTATATTACCTGATACATGATGGGTTTTGATCATATTTCAATAGATTCCACATGTTCAGTTCAGTTCAGTTGCTCAGTCATGTCTGACTCTTTGCGACCCCATGAATTGCAGCACGCCAGGCCTCCCTGTCCATCACCAACTCCTGGAGTTCACTCAAACTCCTGTCCATCCAGTCATGCCATCCAGCCATCTCATCCTCTGTCGTCCCCTTCTCCTCCTGCCCCCAATCCCTCCCAGCATCAGAGTCTTTTCCAATGAGTCAACTCTTTGCATGAGGTGGCCAAAGTACTGGAGTTTCAGCTTTTGCATCATTCCTTCCAAAGAACACCCAGGGCTGATCTCCTTTAGAATGGACTGGTTGGATCTCCTTGCAGTCCAAGGGACTCTCAAGAGTCTTCTCCAACACCACAGTTCAAAAGCATCAAGTCTTCAGCGCTCAGCTTTCTTCACATGTTACATAGTCCTAAACTTATTATAGCACCTTTGAAAGAAAAGTAGTAAAAGTCTATTGTGCAGTGTAATCTTATAGGGCTGATAAATCTAGGGACCACATTTTCATGTGCCGTGCTAAGTCGCTTCAGTCATGTCTGACTCTTTGCGACCTTATGGAATGTGATCCTCTAGGTTCCTCTGTCCATGAGCTTCTCCAGGCAAGAATACTAGAGTAGGTTGCCATGCCCTCTCCAGGGGATCTTCCTGACCCAGGGATGGAACCCTTGTCTCCTGCTTTGGCAAATGGGTTCTTTACCACTAGTGCCACCGGGAAGTCCCCGTATTTTCATAGATGGCTTAAAGAAAAGTGAGACTTCCCTGGACTTGCATGCAAAATGTAACCTCTATGTGTATTCTTTTGAAGAACACTTTGTTAACTTTTATCATATTTCAAAATGTGTCTGTTATAAAAAGTGAAGCATATCCTAGTTTACTGAAACCAAGCTTGGATGAAAAATAAGCAATGATTTGGTGTTTCCCTTCTGTGTTGGTCTGGGTGGACTCTAATTTAAAAGGTCATTGCATGGGCACAACATCAATCCACCATCTAGTTCACTTTATGGCTGTACATTTCTCCTTGTCTTGTCAGTCCCTCTCACTCAGCGATACACTGAAACCAGAGCTATACTGTTACAGGTACAGTGAAATTTCATCCCTGTTTGTCTGGAGCAGACTTACTCAATATCTGTCCCCTAGTGTAATTATTCATGGCATGTCTTTCACTCTCAAAAATGTGCCAGTTTGAAGGATATGATCACCATTAACATAACTCAACAATGGCAAATAAACTTATTTACAGAAACAGACTCACAGACTTAGAGAATGAACTTAATGGTTACCAGAGGGGAAGGGTGGAAGGGAGGGATAGATTGGGAGTTTCAGATTGACAAGTACACACTGCTATATTTGAGATAAAATGCCTTTCCATGAAAAAAGTGGGGCCTCTGGACAAGACTGGGCCTTTAACGGGGCACTTTCATCTCTTAAAAAAAAAAAAAAATTGAAATCATCTTCCAAACAAATGTACCTAGTCTTGCCAGCAGTCAAGAGAGATGAGCAGCAACAAAGCTCACCAATCTTCAGTAAGTCATTACCCCAAAGAGTAAGTCAGGCCCCCACATTATATGTTAACTGAGGAAGCAGAACGGGGCTAGGTGGTTGGAAAGAAGTCATTCTCTCCATTGCAGATTATAGAAGAAAACAGCAGTTCTATGACAGTATGATGAAGGGTCACTTGCCCCAGCACTGCCCTTTCACTGGCCAAACTACCTGACCTCTGAACTGATATAGCTACTTTTAGAACTCAGATTCTCAGAATTCTTTGTAACTTGTCCAGATACCAAAACTAACTTCATAATTCCCAGAAAGAAAACATGCTGTGAAAATTCCTGAAGTAATACCAGTAGTCAGTCTTAGTTGCGCACTTTAAACGAAAAAAAAAAAAAGTCTATTATACTTTTTCATGCTACAACATCTTTCACAACAGTAAGAATGTATGAATATGAGAATGGAAGTATGATGGGTGTTGACATGATGGTCAAAAAGGTTACACTGTAAGACAGTATCAGGTGAGAGCCGAATACAATATTGTCATGAAAACTCTTTTAAATGAGGCCACAAAAATGAGCTAATTTCTACCTTAGCAGTGTGGAATGCTTTGTGATAGCAAACATTTCAAAAGCAAAAGGACACCTCAAGTTTCTAATGCATTGTCTATAAACACAATTCACAAAATAATAACGTGGTGGTAAATACGAAGAAGGAGAAAACAGAGACACAATTTTATATCCAAACCTAAAATTTTAGAAAATATTATATGCTAAGTGGGAAGATTCTATATTGTGTGAAAATCTCAGAAAATTATTTTCTTTTAGGAAATAGCTAGAGCTGTTGAAATAGCTAAAAGTCAGTTGAACAAATGTGAACATCTGATGTCAGTGAAGGTTAGGTAAATATCACGGGAATCTACCTGGCTTAAGGAATAAAAATCCTCTTTTTAAAGTATTTTATTAAAGGAAGAAAACCATTCAATTTAATAATGTCCAAGGAGAAAAATCATAATGAACAAGCACCTATCCTACAAAAAAATCAAACAGGACCTGCAATCTAACAAAACACTGATGTTCTCACTGAATATTCATATGCTGCTGAGACTTTCACTCAGCTTGGAGTGAGTGAAAGTTCAGCCATAAATGGTCCCTAGGGACATGCTCCCTGTTCAAAAATTCAATCTCACTATGTGAAGTAAAACCCAGTTGTATGTCAACCTTGAAGGGATGGGTGTTTTTTTATTTGGCTTAAGAATGTGATATGTAGAACATGAGCTGGGAACACAATTTAACCTAGTTCCCACCCAAAGCCTAAATCCCAATGACTCTCTCTTGGGCTTTATCTGCCTGGTACAATAGAAGCCCTGTCAACTTAAAAAGAAAGCTGTGATGTGATGGGCTACGTGGACTCCTCCCCACAGCAGTGGAGTTTGTGCCAAAAACCTGGAAATTTAATAGGATGAAACCATATCCTGCCTGGACTTCCCATCCTCATTTATGCCCAACCATTCCTTGTTTGGCCATCTGAAGCTACTCCAAAAGACATGTTATTCTAGCAACAAAACTGTAGGCAGTGCTATTGACAAATGCCATTTATGAATTTGCTAGCTCATGTTCCTTCCATATGCTTCCATCACATTGGGCAATCCTGCTTCCTGTTATGTTAACACAGGCCAATGTCTCTGACAAGTGTGGTGGGTTTAGAGAAGGAGCCACACTTGAGTATCCTTCCCACCATTGAGCTGGCCTTAGCTTATCATTTTAAGAAAGGAGTGCTTCTGATACAACCTAGATTTATGTTTCATCTCAGTTGTTAACAAAGAAGACAGCATTTTTATATATCCGCAGCTATAGCTTTCATTAGTGAATTGGTCTGACCACAGTATGGCACCTCATGAAAACTTGAAATATCTGATTTCCTTATTTCTCCAAATGTCTGCTCTTTTACACTCTGTAAAACTTAGGAAATGTTAAGAACCCAGTGACAGCATGAGGAATACACCTTCGCTCAGTTTCAGGGGTAACAAACTGGCATCTGAGTATTTCAAGCCATTTAGAAATAGTAAATGACGTAGCTCTAAAACACATTTTATAAAAATGTAGTAACAGCATCAATGAGCAACTGCCTTTAATACACGTAGGTACTTATTCACATCAAGTACCTAGTAAATAAAAATACAGTTGACCCTTAAGCAACATGAAGGTTAAGGGCAACAACCCCCTGAATAGTGGAAAATCTAAGTATAACTATTACTAACAGTCTACTGTTGACCAGAAGCCCTACCAACAATGCAAACAGTAGATAAACACATATTTAAAACTTATTTTATATATGTGTTATATGCTGTATTTTTACAATAAAGTAAGCTCCAATGAGAACGTAAGTTCCATGAAGCCTCAGATATTTTTAGTTTTTGTTTTGTTCATGAATACATCCCAAATTATGTGCCTTATATAGTACATGGTCAATAAATCTTTATTGGTGAAGTGAATGAAATTCCAAAGAAAAAACTTTCTTCAGAGTAATCTAATCTTAATAAGCCACTAGATTAAAAAGTAGTGAGGTACCATTGGGGAAAACATTTTTCTATATTATCACATCTAGGCCTAGGCAGTCTGTCTCAAATGTGCTCTCATTGTTACTGATTGACTTTGGGCAACAACTGATACATAATCTTGGTATTTTTGAAGATAAAAGAGAAGGGCTGAGGAAAGTATAAAGACAATAGATATAAAGATCATGGTGTCACATTCGGTGATACAACAAAGGAAATTACACAGTGCATCTTGGTAAAATGTCACTTTAATCATATTTACTCTTAGGAATGCTATAGAAGTTAATTTACGCTTAGGGCCATTCAGAGGGATTTATTTACGTGTCAAAGGAACTTTATTTTATTTACAATAATCCAATTATTTAACTTCTCTAGATCAGTTTTCTCATCTGCAAAGTAAAGGGGGTTTTAAGACCAAGTAGAACCACTGAATTTTGATAAAGCTTGTTAGAGTCTAAGTAGAACTTTGCAGGAAGATGGACTTGGGTAATTGATGAAAAAATTTTCACGCTATGTCATCAAAATGTCAGAACACTGGAGAGAGGATCCAAAGCCCCCCTGTTCCTCTTACTTCCCCAAGGCTGTTCCACTCTTCCTTTGAGTTTATGGGTTATCACACTGTTTCTTCAATAACCCTAGTTTCTGCTTTCAAACTTATGTTAAACAGAGTAATCCTCTGTTGCTTGCAACTGAAACTCCTAACTAATAAAGAAATTAGTCCTTGGAAGTGCCAAATGCTAAAATGTGAATAAAGCACAGAGATTGAACAGCAAATGGTGAGATTTTCTTACATGAAGGGCTAGGAAAGTTTCGATTCTTGCTGCTTTAAATCTTAAAGTTGTTTGAGTAAGGAACCAATTGTTGTATTTTGAGACCCAGATCATGTGACCAAAGAATTCAAGACTGCTGGAAAGCAAATGGCAGGATGGTGCAGTGTTTTAGCTACTTCTTTCAGATTCTGATAAACTGTTTCTGGAGAGGGAGCACAAAGTCCAAGGTATTCCATGTGAAGGGGGCCAGCAGCCGGGATATAAAGCTTTGCCAAGAGAGGCTGGTAATCTGACTGTCAATGTCAGACAGTGTAATAGTGTAATTGGTTTCCTTTGTGCTTTGTCTAGGAATAAATAAAAAGAGAGAGCAGAGGAATTGAGGAAGTTGTCAATAAAATAACCATAGAATTTTACACAGTATAAAAAGATAAGAAAAATGAGAAGAATTGAGAATTCTATCAAATAATAGAGAGATTAGTATAATCCAACTAGTGAATAAATTACTTAAAGTCTGTGTAAAGTCTAAAAAATCCTATCCTTCCCATTCAGACAATTAAATTTTAGGACAAGATTAGAAGGAAGATTGAAGTTGAAAATTGGGTTAGAGCTAAATTTGTGTGTGCTCAGTCACGTCCAACTCTTTGTGACCCCGGGGACTGTAGCCTGCCAGACTCCTCTGTCCATGGGATTTTCCAGGCAAGAATACTAGAGTGGGTTGTCATTTCCTTCTGCAGGGGATCTTCTCCACCCAGAGATCAAACCCATGTCTCTTACACTGGCAGGCAGATTCTTTACCACTGAGCCACCTGGGAATCCCCCAGAGCTAAATTGACCAGATTGATGAATTAAACCACAGCTACGGTAATTAGGATGGAGTAGGAAATGCAACCCAGTCCAGTGTTCTTGCCTGGAAAACCACATGGACAGAGGAACTTGGCAGGCTACAGTTCATGGGGTCACAAAGAGTTGGAGATGACTGAGTACTCTTGCCTGGAAAATCCCATGGATGGAGGAGCCTGGTGGGCTGCAGTCCATGGGGTCGCTAAGAGACGGGCACGACTGAGTGACTTCACTTTCACTTTTTCACTTTCATGCACTGGAGAAGGAAATGGCAACCCATTCCAGTGTTCTTGCCTGGAGAATCCCAGGGACGGGGGAGCCTGGTGGGCTGACGTCTATGGGGTCACACAGAGTCGGACACGACTGAAGCGACTTGGCAGCAGCAGAGCATGCACACACACATGTGCTGTAATTATGCAAGTTCAGTAGTCTATGACAAAGCAAGCAGAGTCCCGCCATTAAGAGTAAGATCAGATTACTGACATTAAATATTTTAGGGAAAAAATCCTTCTGGAAGGTATAAATTCAAAACAAATTCTAGGTTCTATCCCTCAAATTTTTGGCCAGTAACTCAAATCTGATTGCATCACAATCTCCAAAATTGAGCAGGTAATGTCCACTTGTATAAGATATTTCTGCCCTATACAGTTAGGCCAGTTTGAAACTACAAGGAGTTGTGAAATCAAGAGAAATAATAAGTAAATCAAATTATTATTATTAATTTGGTATAAAATTTATAAATAAGTTCTGCAATCATCAATTTTTTAAGTTTTTAAATGTTTAATTTCATATTTTAGAGAAGTCTTTGTATGTATTTATTTTGATAAACAGTGTATTTTATATGACAAGCACTCATGAGTATTTTAGAAATATTAACCTATTTAAAACTCACAGCCACTCTATAAGCAGTACTATTACAAGTGTATTTTTTATAGGTAAAGAACATGCGGCACAAAGGCATAATTTACTCAAAGTTATCCAGGCAGTAAGTGGCAAAGCTGGGATTCGAACCTAAAACAGCCAAGTTCCAGAGTTCGTATTGTGTATCACCCACTATGCGTTGTGTTTGTTATTGTTTAGTAGCTCAGATGTGTCTGATTCTTTGCGACCCCATGAATGTAGACCCTCTGTTAATTTATTAGACATGATGCTTTATTTAAAATTTTTAAATTGATATTAGAGATGTGACAAACTGAGATCTAGGTCTAAGGGGATATGAAGAGTTCAGATTCTGTTGTTAAGAAACTGAGTTGTTTAAAACACACACACGCATGCACACACATATAAGTAATGTACCCAATGGTGCTATGCAGAGTGAACACAAGTATTAACTCTTTAAATCCAAATAACAGTCTTATGTAATGGGTGATATTATGACCCCTACTTTTCAGATGAGAAAGCTAAAACACAAGAGAGCATAAATGAACTGCACCTGATCATTCAATCAGTAAGCAGGGAGTCTGACTCTAGGATTCAGATTTACAAAGTCCAGATGTAAATGTTAAAATTCAACAACACTTGTAGCATTTATTACTAGGTTTAGAGTCTTCTATATAGAAAGCCAAAAGACTTAGAGCAGTTGTACTGTCAGAATAGCACCAATCCTAAAGTAGGCCTGTTGTTGCTCTATCTTTATAGCAATCTCTAGAATAATAAGCCGTTTTATCTTCCTGCAGAAATATGCTCTACAAATCCTCACTCATAAGGAACCATAGAAGAAATTGTTGGTTCTTTCCAGTCCAAGACCACCACCAGGAATATCCCTGCAGTCAAGCAAAGTTGGCATTATTGATTGACTTACTGCAACAAAGGAGAATACATACCATGGAGAACCATGGGGAGAGCCCCACAAGAGGGTTTTAGAAATGATCCATAACAGGATTTGGCTTGTGTTAGGTGATTTGAAAGGTTCATAAAAGTGGAGCTTTCTTTGTTCTCTCCAAAAAGTGGGAGTAAATCTATGTTTGGGCATCTTAACAATTTCTATAGTGAACTAATCTTGCAGCAACAGCACAAATAAGCTGAAAGCAGCTGTTGTTGAATTTTGGTTTAGCAGCAAGGAAGAATATTCACAGTCATCTGAAAAGGATCATAAAAATACATTTCCCTTTCCAACTTCAAATCTGTCTGAAGCTGGATTTTGCTCAAATGCTTCAATCAAAACAACATATTACAAAAGACTGAATACAGAACAATGTAAGAATCTGCCTATATTCTATTAAAGAGATTTGAAAAAACATAAAACAATGCCCCTCCTTTCACTTACTTTTTGTTTTGAAAGATATAGTTTATCTTCCATAAAAATGTTATCTGTGATAATATAATGGGTTCTGTCATTATATCAGAAAAATCTACACAGGTATACCTGTGGCGGATTCATTTCGATATTTGGCAAAACTAATACAATATTGTAAATTTTAAAAATAAAATAAAATTAAAAAAAAAAAAAAATTGATAATTAAATTTTTTTCTGTTTCCATTTCTATTGTGGTAGACATGATCATTTAACAAAAGTTCTCTGGAGTTCTCAAGCATCTTAAAGTGTGTTAAGGGATCCTGTGAGGAAACAGTTTGAGAATGGCTCATCCCAGCAAAGGGGGAAAAGTGTGCAAAATATTAGAGGCCAAAAGGGCTGTAATGTCATTGCAAGAACTGAAAGAAATTCAGCTTCGTTTAACCGTCAAGGTCATGCATTGGTGAAGAATCTGCGTGGCAGTGTAGGAGTTGCAAGAGATGAAGTTTCGATCCCTGGGTCGGGAAGATCCCCTAGAGGAAGAAATGACAACCCACTGCAGTGTTCTTGCCTGGAAAATTCCATGGACAGAGGAGCCTGGGGGGATATAGTCTCTGGGATCGCAAAGAGTCAAACACAACTGAGCACAGCACAGAACAGAAGGAGAGAAGTTCTACAAAAGAAAGTAAGAAACGCTGGCAAGAAGTAAAGAAAAACACCTATCAATCTGCCACAAACTTATCAGGGATCTTAGCATCTCATGGTTCACCACGAAGACCTATTACATTTTTTAACAGTTCAGCACCCATTAGTTATGAAGCAATGTCACTGTGAGGTCTGCATTTCAGTCACATCACCATTATCATTTGGAAGTAGTCCATTGCCCATGCCCCGCCTCAATCTTTGAAAGCACACAAAATTTAAGAATCTTTTCCAAATAGAGGGTCTTTGTTAAGGGCAAGAAATTGATAAGGCAGAAATATTTACTGTCTATTAGGCAAGAGATTGATAAGGAGAACTATTTACTGTCTATTAACTATTAACTAGCTAACCTCAGCAGAGTATGTTACATGAATGCAAACATGCAAAATGATGATTTTAACTACCTAGAATATTAGAAGCTAAGCAATTGACTCCCTAAGGTCTCACCTCAACATTTTGATTTTGCCTTCAACTTGGGCAAAAATCTCTAATTAAATTGTGAAAAGATTGACTTAAATCTCAATGTCTCTCTAGAAAGAAGTGGTAGACAGGCTTCTAAATTTGAATTTGCTTTCCATATGGAAATGTGGACATAGTTCATTGCACTGTAGAAAATAGCTTTGTGATTTTTCTGCAACACAATACAGATAAATTAGAGCAATGAATTCTAGTCATACTCCATTTTTATCCAAGAATACATTGTGAATTTGTTGTAACTGCTGTTTTTATACTAACAGACATGGCATTGAACCTGATAAGAAACCAAGATCTATGAAGCTAAAATAGCTTACATGACAAATCAGCATGACCTTGCATAAGGGAAAAAAAAAACTATAGGGGAAAATGAAGATAAAAGTTAACATGTGATGAATTCTAACAATTTACCTAATATGAGATCTCAAAGTGTTTTTACCTTTGCATCCTGGGATTATTCTTAAATGTGATTAACTGACAGTTATTTGACAAGTAATTACTATATTCTTATTTACAAACTACTGATTTAAAACATGTACAGTCTGACTTCATCTTACTGATACCCTTTCCTTGTTGCTTCAGTTTTCAGAACTGTTATCATTTTAACCAAAGCTAACCCCTAGCCTCTTGTGATAATTCTTATTAATCTTGGGAGAAGGAAAGTAACTCCTTTTTTAAAAGACCACATCACTAATAAAAGCCATACATCTCAAAGATAATGAACTCACTAGAAAAATGAGTTGTGGCAGCAATTTTCAAACATACTTCACATTAGAATAACCTAGAAGCTTTAAAAAAATACCTATGTTTGGGTTCTACCCCAAATTGTGATTTAATATTCCTAGGTATGTAGGTACTTAAATATCAGTTCTTTTAAAACAATAGCTTTCAGTCCCAATATTAGAATATGATTACTTCTGATCACCCGTAATGTCAGCCTAGTTGAAAGTAGTGAAAGTGATGGTCGCTCAGTCGTGTCCGACTCTGTGACCTCATGGACTATAACCCACCAGGCTCCTCTGTCCATAGAATTTTCCAGGCAAGAATACTGGAACGGGTAGCCGTTCCCTTCTCCAGGGGCTCTTCCAGACCCAGGGATCTAAGCGGGTTCTTCTGCACTGTAGGCAGATTCTTTACTATCTGAGCCACCAGGGAAGTCCAGTGTCAGGGATTTCAAATGTCCTTGGAATGTTATTCCATCCCCATAACAATTGGTCAGACTCTGTGATTGGCAATCAATGACGGTAGTGTTTAAAAGCTCACAAGTACTTCTTAATAGTAGGCCAGAATTTTCTTACTTCTTAATAGTACTTCTTACTTCTTAATAGGCCAGAATTTTCTTAACTTCTGAGAGAATTTCTTCTACAAAAATGAGGAGAGATCTCAAAATCACCTTTAGCAGAATGTCCTGTTTAGTAGATTAGCTTCCTGGCCTTACGTGTGCAGAACATGCTATGTTACACAGGTCAACATGAAACTGTGTTGTGGTCAGCTATACAGAACACAGTGGGGCTGCCATGTCTAAGGGGCAGGACAAATTACAAGCCTCTAAGATTTTTAAAATCTAGTGCTAACAAGTGTTATGATGTACTTGAATGTGACTATTTTTGAAAGAACTTACAAAGAAGATACAAAATCCCTAAGGGAAGAGCAGGAATTGCTGTTACCTGAAAATAAAATACATAAAAATAATAATTCAGGACATAAGATTATTTGGAAGAATGAAGTTGAAGAACAGAAGCAGGAAAAAAAAGCTTAATCAGAAGACTTATAGATACATGACAATATCAGATGAGTTCTATTAAACTCTATTTCCTCATATGCACAAGGGGTTAATACCTACCCCAAGCAGCTATGGGAGAACTCTGTGTAAATGTGCAAAGCTTTACACCCTTGCTACCCAAAGTGTGATCCTAGCAACATCAGCATTACCTGGGAACTCATTAAAAAGGCAGAATCTCAGGCCCACTGCAAACATAACTGAATCATATTCTGAATTTAGCAAGATTCTCAGGGGGTAGGCAGACACATCCAAGTTTTAGAAACTCTTCTCTGTATACAAGCACTGTGGTTATTACCAAAGTAGTCATTGTAGGATGACTTTAACATCAAATCTTTTAATCAGATTCACAAACACAAAATAAATATACCCTGAATTTATCCATGGCATAGATTTTTTGGAAGCAGTAAGCACCTGTGAAGCAAACACATGCTACAACCTTGCAACCTGATAGTGGGGATTTAGTTCCCAGCAAGTCAATTTATTGGAAGGATTTCTTATTTTGAACCAGCTTTGAGATTCCTGCACACCTGGCAATGATCATAATGGAAAGGGTAGCTTATATTCAACTGTCTTGTATTCAGTTATCCAAGGAAAAGTTGATCTCCACATTCCAGACAAATGTATGAAAAAATATAGTATATAAATAAACACAATGGAATATTAGTCAGCCTTTCAGTTCAGTTCAGTTCAGTTGCTCAGTCATGTCTGACTCTTTTCAACCCCATGAATCGCAGCACGCCAGGCCTCCCTTTCCATCACCAACTCCCGGAGTTCACTCAGACTCACGTCCATCGAGTCGGTGATGCCATCCAGCCATCTCATCCTCTGTCATCCCCTTCTCTTCCTGCCCCCAATCCTTCCCAGCATCAGAGTCTTTTCCAATGAGTCAACTCTTCGCATGAGGTGGCCAAAGTACTGGAGTTTCATCTTTAGCATCATTCCTTCCAAAGCACACCCAGGACTGATCTCCTTTAGAATGGACTGAGAGAAGGAAATCCTGTCATTTGCAACAATGTGGATGAACCTAGAAGACTGAGTAAAATAAGCTAGACACAGAGAGACAAATACTGCATGATCTGCTTAAACGTAGAATCTAAAAAAGTCAAACTTACAGAAGCAAAGAGCAGAATATGGTTTCCAGGGGCTAGAAGGGCAAATCAGACGTTGGTCAAAGAGTACAAACTTTCAGTTATGCCAGATAAATTAGTGCTGGGGAGCTAACGTACTGCACAGGGACTTATTTAACAAAGCTAGACTATGTACTTAAAATTTGCTAAGACAGTAGGTTTGAGAGTTACTGTCACACACACACACAGAAAAAAAAAAAACAAAACAAAGGAAGGAAAGAAGGAAATAAATATGTGAGAGGATGAGTACATTAATGAGCGTGGTGGTGGTAATCATTTCACAATGTATATGTACATCAAAGCATCAAGTTGAATACCTTAAATACATATAATTTATATTGGCCAATTATACTTTAATAAAACTGAAAAATAATAATTTTAAAAGACAGACTATCTTTTTTAAATTAAAAAAAAAAAGACAGGAAATGGAGCTGGATTGTAAACATCAACTTTAAAAACAAGAACTTGATCAGGCAAAGAACAGATAAGGGATTTTGAAGCTCCACAGAAAAAAGAAATCAGAAGCTTTAACCATTATCCATCTTGCATTTCTTTCTTACACGGGATTCTTCTCTAAGATTTATTTTTCAGCCAATTATATGAACTATAGTTGTAACCCTATATTTTAGTAGGCAGAGTATCTCTTTAGATTAGAACATCAGTTTCCTCATGGAAGTTGATTTATTTTTTGAGATTTGATATGAAAGATGAAATTACTGCATATGTTATGTGACCATCCATTGTTTTTATGAATAGGGATACACACACACACACACACACACACTCTTTTCATGAACCAGATACCAATGCAATATGTATTTCAATATAAACAAGCTATATGTTTTACTAAAATAGGTATATAGAATGGCCATATGGCCACTCATTCACAAGACCCTACATTAAAAAAGGACAGTCCAAAAGAAAAGTTAAAATAAAAACACATATAGTAGGTGAGCAGCATATTAGTGGAAACTAAATATTCTGTGAACAAGCTTAAGATAGCCTTTATGCTTGAACATTGGGCCTGTCCCACATAAAATGATAAACACTCTTGTTAAAGCCTGACTGATCACAAATCTGGATGGGAATTTACAATCTCCTTGGCTTGTAGACAAGCTTTTCTTGATTTGACCAGCCCATGAAAGAAGGAAATCCAATTAGACACAGATGGAGGAAAACAGAAACTCATTCTCAGCAGGTTTTTAATTCAAATACAGCCAACTTCATTACATATAAACATTTGAAGTTTAGGAGGGAAATAGAAAAACACAAAGGTAAAGACCGAGGAATAAGCTTCTGTCTAGGGTTTTGGATTTTTATCCCTAAGAATTTCAAGATTTTAACCCTTTCCCATCAGTAACGCATAGGAATATCTTTGCAGGCTAGCACTTAAGTGTTTTGTTCCTAGGTTGACACAGGACATATTCTCCAATTATTCAATACAGTGCTCTATTTTTGTCATCAAGTCTAGTTTCAAGACTAGTGATCAAATTTATTATGTACTTAACTGATTTGTTTGACTGTTTCGTATATCAGGTACTGAAAGAGGCACGATAAATCCTTCCTAGATGATGATGGATTTCCCCATTTTTCTTTTCACTTACATTTTTGTTTTATAATATTCTGTAGCCATATTTTCCAGTCATAATTGTTATTTCTCCCAAGTGAATCAAACATTATTTCATTACAGGGAGAATCCATAAAATGTTTCTTTAAATCACCTTTGAAGTCTATTTTCTTTTACCTTGAAGTCTATTTTGCCTAATAATTCAGACACTTGGAATTTCACTTTCTTCTGGTTGGTATATCACCATATTTTCCCTTTTATTTTTCTTTTAAATTCTTAGTATCTTGTTTTAGCCAAGTTCAGTTCAGTTCAGTCGCTCAATCGTGTCTGACTCTTTGCAACCCCATGAATCGTAGCACGCCAGGCCTCCCTGTCCATCACCAACTCCTGGAGTTCACTCAAACTCACGTGCTTCGAGTCAGTGATGCCATCCAGCCATCTCATCCTCTGTTAACCCCTTCTCCTCCTGCCCCCAATCCCTCCCAGCATCAGAGTCTTTTCCAGTGAGTCAACTCTTTGCATGAGGTGGCCAAAGGACTGGAGTTTCAGCTTTAGCATCATTCCTTCCAAAGAAACCCCAGGGCTGATCTCCTGCAGAATGGACTGGTTGGATCTCCTTGCAGTCCAAGGGACTCTCAACAGTCTTCTCCAACACCACACTTCAAAAGCATCAATTCTTTGGCGCTCAGCTTTCTTCACAGTCCAACTCTCACATCCATACATGACCACTGGAAAAATCACAGCCTTGACTAGACGAACATTTGTTGGCAAAGTAATATCTCTGCTTTTGAATATGCTATCTAGTTTGGTCATAACTTTCCTTCCAAGGAGTAAGCATCTCTTAATTTCATGGCTGAAATCACCATCTGCAGTGATTTTGGAGCCCCCAAAAATAAAGTCTGACACTGTTTCCACTGTTTCCCCATCTATTTCCCATGAAATGATGGGACAAGATGCCATGATCTTCGTTTTCTGGATGTTGAGCTTTAAGCCAACTTTTTCACTCTCCTCTTTCACCTTCATCAAGAGGCTTTTTAGTTCCTCTTCACTTTCTGCCATAGGGGTGCTGTCATCTGCATATCTGAGGTTATTGATATTTCTCCCAGCAATCTTGATTCCAGCTTGTGCTTCTTCCAGCCCAGTGTTTCTCATGATGTACTCTGCATATAAGTTAAATAAACAGGGTGACAATATACAGCCTTGATGTACTCCTTTTCCTATTTGGAACTAGTCTGTTGTTCCATGTCCAGTTCTAACTGTTGCTTCCTGACCTGCATATAGGTTTCTCAAGAGGCAGGTCAGGTGGCCTGGTATTCCCATCTCTTTCAGAATTTTCCACAGTTTATCGTGATCCACACAGTCAAAGGCTTTGGCATAGTCAATAAAGCAGAAATAGATGTTTTTCTGGAACTCTCTTGCCTTTTCAATGATCCAGCAGATGTTGGCAATTTGATCTCTGGTTCCTCTGCCTTTTCTAAAACCAGCTTGAACATCAATTCACCTATAAATATCACAAAGTTGGGTTTTTAAAATCTAGTCTTACAATTACTGTATTTTATCTGGAGAAAGTATACTTTATTTGTATTTATCTTGATTACTGATAAATTTCTACCATCTTATTTGTACTTTTTCATTGTCCTGATTTTCCTATTTCTTTTTCTTTCTGTCTTTCCTTATTTGATCAACAGAAAGAAGTTTTTTCTCAATTCATTACTCCCTTCTATTAATTTATATCATATACTTTTATGCTTATTCTTTTAATAAGTTCCATGTATGACTAAATCCAGACCAATTCTAAATCCAGATCAGATCTTTACTCTCCTCCCCTTCAACTATAAGAGTCTTAGGACACATTAATTCTGATATCCCCTACTAATGCATATGCAATTATATTCTAGTGTCTCAGTTCTATCTTGTATTATTAATTCCACTATTACACATCGCGTGACACATTAGACTGTATTTCACTCAGATTAGATGATATATGTTAGACTACGTAGACTATATCTCACTACCCTTTTCTCTTAACCTCTCAGTTTTACATTTTCCTCTGTCTATTCAGTTCAAAAAACTTAAATTATATTCTTACAGATATTATATCACAACAAATGTTTAGAGCTTTCTGACACAATTATCATATCTTTGTTCACCATTTATTTTCACTTCTGTTAACTTCCCTATAGTAAGATGTTTCTTCTCTTCCTAAAGAATATTCTTTAGAATGTCCTGTAGTGTGGATATATTGGAGATAAATGTTCTCAGTTACTGTTGTCTGAAAATGACTTCATATTATCAATATTCTTGAAAGATATTTCCACCAGATGTATAGTTTTAGGTTGACAGTTATTTTCTTCAGCACTTGGAAGGTGTTTACTAGTCTTTCGGCTATTGCTATTAAACAGTCATCCATCAAATTGCCATTTCTTTGTACTAATCATTTTTCTTTCTCTGCTTGCTTTCAACATCTTACTTTTGCTTTTGGGCATTCTACAGTTCACTCTGTCTCATCTAAGTTAGAATTTCTTCTTATTTATCCTGTTAATTTTGTGTCTTATCTTCATTTCTCTTCAATTGAGGGGTCTTTCCAAAATTCTGGAAAAGTCTTAGCATTTATCCCTTAAAATATTGTTTCTTTTCTAGTCCTCTTACTTCTTCTGGGATTCTAATTAGGTGTATGTTAGATGATTTTTACTATCATGTGTGTCTTATCCTGTTTTATGTATTTTCTATGTTTTTTTAAATATGTGGTCTCAAAAAGTTCAATTATACTCTTTTATTACAGATTTCTCACTAAATTTAAAGTGGTTTACCCATGACTTAATTTTGAAACAAGCAGATTAGATGAATTCGAGTAGCAAACCTGTGTAAGGATTAACTTGTGACACAAATCATCATGGGAGAAATGCTCTTCTTTCAACTAATGCCAAAGTCATGCCCTCTTCTGTGGGGCAGGGCTATCATTCATTTTCCATCATGTTAAAGTGTGAGTCTTTGAGGTTCCAGCTTTAGCAGGGTCTTCTGTCAGAGTCTTCACATTGAGAAGGTCCTAGCTTTTATTTCACATACATCAAGGTGTATGAAATTTGAAAATTGGGGTTCAATTCCCTTCCTTTGCTTTTATCTTCTTCATTTAAAAAGCTGACTTTCTTCTTTTCTTCATCAAAAAGCCATGAGATAATTCTAAATGATATGGTGTCTTACAGAAGCACTCTTCTACAGGAGAGGATTAACATCAGCAGGAGGAGAACACTGGATGTATACATAGGGAGATGGAGACAGTGGGAACTAACTTTCTCATCAGACGAAGTAGAAATAGCAAATAGGGAAAAGCTAGAATAAGCCTTATGTGGTTGGATTGCAACTAGAGATAACCATGTAAACTCGTGGCTTTAAACATATAGAGTTAAATGCAAATGTATTTTTTCTATGAATGTGTGTTTGTACATATATACATACATTTCTTAATCTTTCCACTGAAAGAACTTGGGAAGAGTGCACTTCTTTAGCATCATCCACAAAGTCCTATTTAGATCCTGGTTTCAGAAAGTTAGTTAAGAATCATGACTTCGTATAGATTCTAGGTACCTCCCCACAAAGTAATTATTGAAAAGGGAGGACTATTTGAGGGTAACTTCAGAGTGGAGACACCTGGCAGGCATAATCTTAATAAATAAAGTGGTTAGATTTAACACAATCAATAATGGGATGAATGGTCATCATGTGCTCCCCAATAGGATTCAATGATATTTGGTGGGTGAAATGTATAATCTAGGACTGATGGTAAGAAACACTGCTGCTGCTAAGTTGCTTCAGTCGTGTCCGACTCTGTGCGACCCCATGGACTGCAGCCTACCAGGCTTCTCCGTCCATGGGATTCTCCAGGCAAGAACACTGGAGTGGGTTGCCATTTCCTTCTCCAAAGAAACACTAGAATAACACAAATTGAGGGGAATTTGGCAAAATGACCTGCCTAGCATTCTCAAACCATCAATGGCTTGAAAGTCAAGGACTGAGGTAATGTTCCAGGTTGAAAGGCAAGACAATAGGTGTAATGTAATCCAGCATTAGATCCCTTAACTATTCAAAAACTTGACTGGGACAATTAGCAAAACTTGAATGGGGGTTTCTGAGAGATTGCTAAATAGGAGTTCTTTGTGCTACCCTTGCATCTTTTTTGTAGTTTTAAACAACGTTGAAATAAAATATTAAAAATCAAATAACCAGAAGTTCAGGGTCACTTAAGGTGTAGCAGGGCTTCCCTGGTAGCTCAGCTGATAAAGAATTTGCGTGCAATGCAGGAGACCCTTGTTCGATTCCTGGGTCAGGAAGATCTGCTGGAGAAGGGATAGGCTACCCACTCTTGTGTTCTTGGGCTTCCCTGGTGGCTCAGACAGTAAAGAATCTGCCTGCAATGTGGGAGACCTGGGTTCGATCCCTGGGTTGGGAGATCCCCTGGAGAAGGGAACAGCTACCCACTCCAGTATTCTGGCCTGGAGAATTCCATGGACAGAGAAGCCTGGTGGGCTATAGTCCATGGGGTCTCAAAGAGTCGGATATAACTGAGCGACGATGTCCAATTTTTCACTTTCACGGTGTAGCAGATATCCTTAGGGCAAACCTTCACTTCCCAGCATTCCTACTTCCACTTTGGTTTTGGTTTGCATGGATTTGTTTTCTTGTCAGCTCAGTGATGCATTTGAAAAGATATGCTTTATCTAGTATTTTCAGTTGTCTACAGTAGAAGAAATATTTATAGTATCTAATTCACAATGCTACGGAAAATTCTGGCCTCATATATTTTAATACAGTTGACCCTTGAACAACGTAAGGGAAAGGTGCCGACCCTCTGCACAGTGAAGAATTCCATGTACCTTTATGCCAGCCCTCCATATCAGCAGTTTTGCAACTGCAGATTCAACCAACTGCAGATTGTGTCATGCCTATGGGAAAAAATCTGCATATAAATGGGCCTGTGTAGTTCAAACTTGTGTTGTTCAAAGGATTAACTATACATTTTTGTTCCATTTTTTTCTATTCTTTTCTTGCAAAATATCAATGTATGTGTATTTTCTTTGACCTGGCAAGTTCTCTCTATTCCTTTTTTTTAACTCTATTTTTTAAATTTGTTTATTCAATTTCCTCATTCCTCAAAATTTGTTTGCTCAATTTTTCATGCCACCAATTGCATTTTCAGCAGCATCTAATCTTCAATTTTCTTTTTGCTAATTCATCTATATTTTTTATTTCTGGTGTGACTTTATTTCTCATGCTTCTTTAATTAGTGCTGGCAGCTTAATATTTTTCTTACATTCTATTATTTCTACTTTGAGCATTTATTTTGATAGCTACTATTTAATTTTATAAAGTCTCTATTCTAATTTTTCACCTGCTTAATGGTAAAATATTTCTCACTTGAATCAATTTTCAATTTTGTCATATTCCTATTAATATATTTTCTTATATTGAGAGAGCTCAATCTAGTTTCTTCCTAGTTATTACTAGATTTTTAGTGCCAGCTAGGTTATTGAAAATATGGGAAAAGCCTTGAAGAATGAAATATAGACATGCCTTGGAGATATTATAGGTTCAGTTCCAGACATCACAATAAAGCAAATACCACAATAAAGTGAGTCATATGAGTGAATTTTTTGGTTTCCTACTGCATATAAAAGTTACATTTGCACTAGGTTGTAGTCTATTAAGTGCACAATAGCATTATGTCTAAAAAGAAAATATATCTTATTAAATAATACTTTATTTCCAGAAATACTAACCATTATCTGAGACTTCAGCAAGTCATGGTAACATGAATGATCACTGACCGCAAGACACCATAACAAATGCAGTAACAAAACTTGGAAATATTACAAGAATTACCAAAATATGACCTAGAGACATGAAGTGAACAAATGCTGTTGAAAAATGGTTCTAACAGATGTGTTCAATGCAAGACTGCATAAGCCTTCAATTTGTTTTAAAAAACTGTGGTGTGTGAAGTGTAGTAAAGTGAAGCACAATAAAACGAGGTGTGCCTTTAGTCGGTAAGCAGCTTCAGTTTCAACCTGTCTCTGTCCACTTACTTCCCCCTCTGCTCTTTGCCAGATAAACAAGTGTCCACTCCAGGAGAACAGAAATTTTCCTGCCTACTGCAATGACATACTTTATCCCATAAGCCATTATGCAATGGTTTAGCTACTTCTCTTTAGCTAACAAAATAATTTATGACTGCAAGACTAATTACCATAGAGCAGTTTACTGACACAGCAAAAGAAGGAAAAGAAGTGGTACAGATGGCATGTCACTGTATTTGCTCCATGATCTCTGCCCTAAATCACTCTGTCGTGCCACAATGGGATATTCACGCAGCACAGTGAACACACACACACACGTGGAGCATACCAGCTCAAGGGACAGCACGGCCAGCGTGCTTGAAAGCGTTGAGCATAGTGAGGTGAGGTCAGGGGAGGAGGCAGTGGCCAATTCACAGAGGACCACAGGCCAGGACAAGGAGTTGGCATTAAATTCTAAATAAAGTAGGAAACTACTGGCAAGTTTTAAGCAGGGAATATATACCTGACTTCACAAATAAGGAGTAAGAGTTGAAGTAAGGAATCCAATTTGAATGGTATTTTTATAACCTAGACAAGAAATTAGACTAAGGCAGTGGTAGCAGTGGAGAAGGAATGAAATCAATGGATGCGTCATCATCTAGGAGGTACAACCAACAGGACTACTGTTGGATATGAGAGGGAAAAAGGCAGGGGGGAAGGATTCAAAGATGTCTTATAGTAATTTTTCAAAAAAAAGGAGGAAAATAGAGAGTTGTAAGAAAGAATAGAAGAAACGTTTTCAAGGGGAGGGTATTTAGTGTTAGAAATATGTATTGAATGAATGAATGAATGAATGAAGACACATCAATCTTTGTCCTCAAACTGTGGGGAAACAGACAAGCAAGAAGGAACTTTCTATCAAACGTGCTAAGTGCTATGATTAGGAATATGCAGAAACTGGAGCAGGATATAGGAATGGCACCTGAACCATGCTTTGGAGGTCAGAGAGGACTGCCTGGAGGAAATAACCGTCATTTGAAGGAGGAACCAGTGGTAAGAAAAAGCTAGGTGCTTTCCAGGAGCTTCAGAATGGCTGAGACAGACAGGAAAGCATGAAATAGAGAAGGGATGGAGACGTTAAGGCAATCAGGGAGTTGGAAGCCTTTTAAACCATACTCAGACTTTGGTCCTTACCCAGAGGGCAACAGGGTGTCAAGCTATATAAACAGGGAAAGCCAATAGTACCTATTTCTTTCCTGCTCATGTTTCACTGTCAGGAACTAGAAACATGAGCCCACTCAGCTGCGTGGACTGTGGAGTGGGGTTCCTGCATGCCCAGGAAGAGGAAGGAGTCAGTGAGCACTAACAGTGTCTACCACAAAGGGAGAATGATTATTCTACAGACTACATATTCTATCTCAAGTATCCACATTCATTCTCCTTTCAGTAGAAAAGACACAGAAACAAAAGTTTTTTAAAAATGATCATTAAAGTTCTGGTCTATGCATGTATTCACCTACTGCTATAGTACATGAATAGGATGTATATACACTGTCATCAGATCGGTTTGTTACATAAGAAGTAACTCATTGGAAATGACCCTAGTGCTAGAAAAGATTGAAGGCAGGAGAAGAAGGGGACGACAGAGGATGAGATGGTTGGATAGCATCACCGACTCAATGGACACGAGTTTGAGCAAACTCAGGGATATGGGGAAGGACAGGGAAGCCCGGCGTGCTGCAGTCCATGGGGTCACAAAGAGTCAGCCACAACTGAGCAACTGAACAACTGCCTCAAGAGCCTGAACAGTTGAAACTGAGGAACATAAAAAGCCCAGTATGGTTGCCAACTTGAAGAAAAATTGCCAAGTATGTTAAGACACCATTGACAGAGAAAGCTTTGGTTTCAAATCTGACCTCCGAAAGCAAGCCCGAAGTGTAGATGCTTCAGATTGCTGTGACGGCCTCAAGCTGCTCCTCCCTGTGCTGTGTGTATGTTGTGTTCCTCAAAGGGAACAGGACAGGGATTAATGGTTTTTAATCATTTTATTTATTTATTTAATTTTTGGCTGTGTGCCGTCTTCGCTGCCACAAGGCCCTTTTCCCTAGCTGCGGCGAGCTGGGGCTCCTCTCTAGCAGTGGTGCGCAGGCTTCTCATTATGGTGGCTTCTCTCGGTGCGGAGCCCAGGCTCCAGGGTGTGTAGGCTTCAGCAGCTGCAGCACAAAGGATCGGTCGTTGTGGTTCCCGGGCTCCAAAGCGCAGGCTCAATAGTTCTGGTGCACTGGGCTTAGTTGCTCTGCAGCTAAACAGCAACGTGGGATCCTCCGGGATCAGGGATTGAACCCACGTCTTCTGCACTGGCAAGCAGATTCTTTACCCCTGAGCCACCAGGGAAGCCCCAAGGGATTGATTTTTAACGATGATATGATTCTCCTTAGTAACTGTGAAAACTACTTTTGATTGGAAAAGTCCAAACTCTAGCTGACATGAACTCTGTAGACATTACTTGAACTATGCTGCTTTTGCTACTGTTTAGGTGAAGAAACAAGACATGTGCTTTGGTTTAAACAGAAGCCGGGTTAACCCCAGATTCCAACACTACCAGCTGTGTGATCTTGGACAATAAACTCAAACATTGTGAGCCTCAGCTTACTCATCTAGAGGATGATCATGACTATTTTATTATGTTGTCTTAAGGATTAATTTTTTAAGACCTATAAATCACATAATACCATGTTTGCCATGTGGTGAGGGCTCGATTAACAGGAGCTCCTATGACCTCATTTTTCAGTTCTCTGTGCTCAGTTGTACTCTTTGGATAAAATTTCAAATTTTTAAAATTTAATATTACAAATTCAAAATAACTTCAGTTATTTCAAATGCGCAAAACAATCATTGTAAAGCTGAAGAATTTATACAAAGTTCATTTTAATGAACAAATTTTGTTATTAAAAAAAATGAATGCTATTGCGGTCAGATCTTTTTTCATAAAGTTCTGACGAGTAAAATCAAATGTTTGCCACATGTTTTCCCATCTGCCAAGAACTACAGATGTCCTGGCATCTGGTGCAGTGATACCCGAAGCCACGGCCACAGGCTAAAGGGCTTTCAGAACCTAGTGTGTAGATTCAGAACTCACTGTGTTTGGAGGCTCAAAAAGGTCCTCAAACTTATAGCCCTCTGGCTTGGCTGTGTCCACCGCTGATCCCCTAAGGCAGACCCCGGAATTCAATGCTGGGTGCCCTGGAGGCATTACGTGAAGGCCTCTTCACAGTATGCTCTCCTCCCTGTAGCTTGGATGGTAAAGAATCCGCCTGCAGTGCAGGAGACCTGGGTTCCATCCCTGGGTTGGAAAGATCCTCCTGAGCAGAGAATGGCAACACGCTCCAGGATTCTTGCCTGGAGAATCCCATAGACAGAGGAGCCTGGTGGGCTACAGTCTGTGGGGTCACAAAGAGTCAGACACGACTGAGCAACCGACACCACTATGTTCCGCACGGTCTCCGGGAATTTGATCCCTACCAGGGTTCCTGTGGCAGAACAGGTTACAAAGAACAAGGCACAAAATTAAGCAGTGCCCGGGCAAGACTGCTTAAACAGTAGCTGCATAAAACAAAGCCGAGCAAACATAAAGACACCTCAGGTTGAAAAACACAGCATCACAATCTATGCAGAGTTACCAGGTTGCAGATTTTAGGAAAGAAAGAAGAAAAGAACAATGAAAGAAACTCACACTCTGAAATCAAGCTTCAGGAAACAGTAAGGGTGAAGTAATAGTGCACTAAGCAGAGTCCCCTGTGCTACAGTATGTTCTCACTAGATATCTATTTTATACACATTTTATACACAGTATCTATAGTGTATGTGTATGAATTCCAACCTCCCAATTTCTCCTACCCCACCTCTTTCCTCCTTGGTATCCATATATTTGTTCTCTACATTTGTCTATTTCTACTTTGCAAATAAGATCATCTATACCATTTTTCTAGCTTCCACACGTATGTGCTAATATATGATATTTTTCTCTTTCTGACCTACTTCACTCTGTATGACAATCTCTAGGTCCATCTACGTCTCTACAAATGACCCAATTACATCCCTTTTTATGGATGAGTAATATTCCATTGCATATATGTACCACACCTTCTTTATCCACTCCTCTGCTGATGGACATTTAGGTTGCTTCCATGTGCTGGCTATTGTAAATAGTGCTGCTATGATCATTGGAGGGCGTGCATTTTTGAACTATGGTTTTCTCTGGGTATATGCCCAGTAGTGGGATTGCTACTGGGCCATTGCTAGTGGGCCATGTGGTAGTTCTAATTTTAGTTTCCCTAAGGAATCTCCATAATTTTTCTATAGTGGTGGTATCAATTTATACCCCCACCAACATAGCACGGGAAAGACTGAGGGAAGGAGGAGAAGGGGACGACAGAGGATAAGATGGTTGGATGGCATCACCGACTCAATGGACATGAGTTTGAGTGAACTCTGGGAGTTGGTGATGGACTGGGAGGCCTGGTGTGCTGCAGTCCATGGGGTCGCAAAGAGTCAGACATGACTGAGCGACTGAACTGAGCTGAACACAGCACAGGGAACTTAATGCACTGGCTTGAATGGAAAGGTTCAAAAGGGAGGGGATAGATGTATATGTATGGCTGATTCATTTTGTTGTACAGTAGAAACTCACACAATATTGTAAAGCAACTATATGCCAATAAAAATTAAAGTAGTTGAAGTAACACAATCTTTGCAACAGTAACATTGAGCTAGTGAAGAGCTCACTAACCAGCATATTTCTTAAGTCCTTTCCTTCCTTCTCTCCCAAGTATCTCTCCATTTTATGCAAGCAGAAGGCAAAAAGATCAATTTTTAAAAAACTGAGGATAAGAATTTACCTTTGCTCTACTTTCTTCTGTATTTGCAAAGATCAAAATTTAGCCTCTCTTGCAAGGTGATTGTAGAAACATGTAAAAGAGGTAACTAGAAAAGAAGTCATGTGAGTGGGAAAACAGATACACACCACATTACCAAGAGCTGGGTTGTAGTCCTACTCTGATCCCTGATGGAATGTGACTTCATTAAATTGCAAATCTCTGTGGCTGCATTTCCTAACATGTACCATGAGAAGGGTTGACCTTTTTAGTAAATGACCATACATTCCAGAACAGACCCAGTCTGCACCTGCTCTCCTGGAGCTCATATAGCATCTCCTCTCACGCTGAAACGTGCCCTGGTTTGCTTAAATAATGCAGTCCACTCTGCCTCTTGGTAGCTTCCCTGGTGGCTCGTGCAGTAGCGAATCTGCCTATAATATGGGAGACCAGGGTTCAATCTGTGGTTTGGGATTCAATCCCTATAGAAGAGAATGGCAACCCATTCCAGTATTCTTGCCTGGAGAATTCCATGGACAGAGGACCCTGAAGGGCTACAGTCCATGGGGTTGCCAAGAGTCGGACATGACTGAGTGACTAACACTCACTTTTTTCACTCTTACCTCTTAGGTTGTATTTTTGAGCTCTAAAATTCTACTAACGCTTCCATTCATTTATCCTGCATCTAGAGCATTTGTATATAGCAATGCTCTCCCCAGAAAAATAATAGCTGATGCAAAGTCACCTATCTTGGCAAGCATGTTAGACTAAGAGTTCCTTCCATGTAAGTCCTCTCAGCTAGACTTTTGCTGGAGGTCCAAGATGTCATCTGCCTTGTAGAATCAAATACTGGAAAACCTAATTCACTTGAACTTTCCAGTGAAGTAAACAAATGTTACATATTCATTTTCCTGTTAGTGAAACATGGTATTTTATACCCAATAGTCTTCATAAACTACTGAATTATAATGATTAAATTCTTATTTCTTAGGCTGTGTTACATGTCCAATTTCCAACTTGTCAATGTACTAGTTAGATGCTAAAAGGCATCAAAAATATATCCACATTATGCCATTTCCTGTGGAAATAAGAATTTAATAACATCTCAGAAATATTCTGACTATAAATATATTTAAATAATTTATGATTTTTCTTCCTAAGTTAAGGAATATAATAATTAGTAACATATGTTGCAATGTATCAACAAAATTAACTATCTGTCGGGAATTTTTTTTTTAAGCTCCATCTCAAACTTATCAAGTAAATTAAAAAAAACTTTAGTTTAGCACTGCCTCAGCCAAACAAATCTATTATCCATAACTGATGATCTTTCTTGGAAATAGAGACTTCGTTTCTTCTTTCTCCATTGCTTGGCAGCCATGCTTGTCTTCTGTGACACTCCTCTGTCTGTCTGAACTTCCTCTGCCCTTCCCCTGACAAACCATCTCAAGCTTGTCTTCGTCCCCCCTGCACCCTTTAATTGGAGCTGCTGCTAGTTTACAAAAGTGATAACTGTTTTAAGCAAAGCTCAGCTTTAACTATTAGCACACCAGTGTCAGGGGACATCTACAGGCTGTTTTCTTCCATAAAAAGAAGGACTAAGATGGATTACTCGATTAATCAAGGCCACCTCACTGTCATACCTTGCAGTCTCATCTTTTCTCCACCAATTAATCTTCACATTTGTCTCCATTCCAAAAAAAGTCTCAAACACAAATTTTATATTCATTTATTATCCAAGTAAATTTACAAACCCTAATCTCTAACTATTTATTACTATTATAACAGTTCCCTGTAATGACTGTAAACTCTCTCCAACTCATGTGTGTCTCGAAGCATTTTTAAATGAACAACTGTATACTTCAAACTTTGGAATATTAACAGAGTTTGACAAGTTATATTTCATATTCAAAGATGAAAATGCTTTGGAAAGTCTCATAGTCTAATAATAAATAACAGAAGGGAACCAAAAATTAAAACAGATGCCTTCAGATATGGTTTTAAAAAGAGATAGCAAATAAGTTTTTAAATGATCAAGGCTTGCATAGAACAGAAATTATTCATCAATAAAAAAGAATGACGTTATGATACATGCCACATCATGAATAATCTTTGAAAATATTATGCCAGTGAGGAAGGCTGTCAAGTGAAAGGCCAGTACTGTATAATGTAATTTACATGAAATTTCCAGAATAGGTACATCTATAGAAATAAAAAGATTAGTGGTTGCCAGAGGCTGGGGGGAGGGGGAAATGAGGAATGACTGCAAATGAGCACCAGGTTTCTCTTTGAAGTAATAAAAATAGTCTAAAATTGGACAGTCTTGAAGATGGTACTACTCTGTGAATATACTAAAAACTACTGAACTACACTTTCAATGTGTGAATTCATGTTTTCTCAATTATGTCTCAATAAAGCTGTTCTTTTTTCAAAAGCCATTCAATCAAGGCTTATAATAATTATACCTAACATTTACCAAATACTTTCTCTGTACCATGTCCAGATCTAAGTACCTTCAGCTGTATAAACTTAGATAATGGTCACAACCACCCTACAAGTTAACTGTTTTATAGACGAGGAAACTAAATCAAAGAGAAAGCTTTTCAAAGATCCCAGCAAGCAGGTAGAGATGGGATTCAAACCCAAGACCAACTCCATAGCCCTTGCCTTTAAATCATTATGCTCTCCTCCATAGATTAATGGTTTTTAACCCTATCACACTGAATACCCACTTTAAAAAAATATTATCTAACTCCTATTTCAAAACCCTAAAATAAATTTACAGAAGGTGTAAGCTTCCTACAGATATAATTAAACAAACAAAAAACCCCATAAAACTCCCTGGTTGTTATATAAAAGAGAAATAAAAACAAAGCAAATTTCAGTAAAAAAAAATCATACATAATTCAATATACAAAATCTCACATTAGGAGAAATAATGATCTCAACAGCCAAAACTGCAGACTGACACAGGTGTGCTGCATTTTTGACTCAAGTACCTCAAGCGGCATTGTCAACAGTGATGAGATGTTCCAATAATGATGAATAACTCCTGGAAAAGTTCCAAATAAAATAATGGGAGCCCTCTCTCTATGCATACAATAGGTGTATTCTGGCAAATTCAGTGGATATTAAAACTGCATAAAATATCATTTGCTTATACGTTAAAACAATCATTTGGTTCTTCCTTCAGAAAATTATAAATAAGTTCTTGACCTATATGAATGTCCAGCATGACTTCTAAAAGTCAGCAGTACAAGAAACAGTGATTTGTGACTCCAGACTAACCTGAATATTAGACATCCAGCCTCATGATTCTCCACTCACTAAATGCCAGGAGAGCCTTTTAATCATGGAACAACCATAAAACACCCCCCCCACACACACACAGATTTCCAAAACATCCCTAAGCAGCAGGACTGCCTCTAAGGAGTACCATTGCTATCGAAGAGAGTAGATTTCACACTTGGAGCAGAGAAAGCACCACCTGTATGAGAGGAAAGGAAAGGCCAAGTCCAGATAAAGATGGAAAATCTACTATAGAATGTGTAATCCAAGGCAAAATGATTTTGAACTGTAAATGAATCCTGAAGAACAGGGCTTCTGGGGTCTTTGGCATTTTATTTTGACACTTTTCACCAGCGTAAGACATCCCACCTAGCGTAACTGAGTAGTGCCTCTGGTCTGGCTCCTTGTCCAGAAAAACAGCCTTGGAATGGGCCCAGTCAGCTCTGTGAAGTTTATTTGCTCTTTTTCTTCCCTTTCTGTCAAACTTCATCGCCTTCCCTCCTCTGACTTTCCCATCCTCTTCACGCTTCTATGTTTCTTAGCAAGTATTCCCTCAGGACTTGCAGACTAGGACGAAATGAACCTCAAGAACAAATATTTTGGGAATAAAAGATTAGTGGATGTAAAAAGGGACTACGACTCTTCTAGAAATTATTTCATTCATTCAACAACTATTACTACACACCTGAGATATGCCATATACTGGGTTGGATACATGCTCTTCTCACGGACCTAGTGGGAAGACAGAGAACTAACAAGCCATTTGAAGGTACCACAGGGAAGTCCAGGATGGTCTGGATAATGCAGAAGCTGACAGAGATGACACCTGACCCAAGCTTGAGGAGGAAAACTTGAAGAGCTGCAAAGCAAGGTGAGGGGAAGAAGAAAGGGCATCTGATCATCAAGATCAGACTTGACTCAAAGTCAAGAGAAAGTGATGGAGTCAGGGCACTACTGCTAACTCAGTGCTACCAGGGACAGGACAGAAGTGACAAGTAATAAGGCTAGATGTATTAGTAAAAGTCATTTATACAGTAGGGGTAATATTTGCTATGCTGAGAACACTGGATTTTACCCTGATTTTATGGGAATTCCACAATAAGGCTTTGTTATGAGAATTGGTTTTCAGAAGGACCATTCTGGCTCCTTGTGGAGAAGAGAGAAGAGAAGGGCCATAGTGGGGACAGAGAGACCAGTAACAAGGGTCTCCCATTGTTACAGGCTGGAGGTAAGGGTGCAATCGTGCTCACCGGTGTCCAACTCTTTGTGACCATGGACTGTAGACCATCAGGCGCCTTTGGGATTTCCCAGGCAAGAATACTGGAGTGGGTTGCCATTTCCTTCTCTAGGGGGTCTTCCTGACCCAGGGATCGAACCAGTGTCTCTTGCATCTCCCGCACTGGGAGGTGGATTTTTTTTTTTTTTTAACCACTGAGCCACCTGAGAAGCCCAGTTAAGGGTAGCTGAGACTAAAGTTGTACCAGTGAGAAGTGGCCAGTTTTGAAAGTTATAACGGACATAGAAGTAGATAGACTCCAGGTAACTGTCTAAATTAGAGCGGCGGCAGGGCAGGGAATGCACACAGATGTCTGTCAGCTCAGTGAAGGATGGAGCCATTGACTGAGATGGAGATCACAGGAGGAGAAGCACGTTGGATCAAATGAGAATGCAGAGGGTGAATTTTGAGGCAAAATATGGAATTGCAGCTCTGGTTACTACGGTACGCAAGTTTCTCAGAGATCAACTCTTCTCTTTGGAGTTGTTGAATTTTATAACGACAGAACCAAAAAGGGCTTTGGTCATCAGACATTTAACTTCCTCATTTTAAAAATAAAGAAACTGAAGGACTTCTCTGGCGATCCAGCAGTTGGGACTTCTCCTTCTAATGCAGGGGTTACAGGTTGGATCCTGGTCGGGGAGCTAAAACCCTCATGCCTGTAAATGTGGTGATACTATCTGCCTTACAGGATTTTCCAAAGATTGAGTGAGCAAACCTATGAACACACTTAAATTAGTACCAGTCACATAGGAGATGCTCAGGAAATCTTTCCAAGTAGGCATATTAGAGTTGAAATTTTCATCTTGCAGTTGAGAAAGGAAATCAGGATGACAGATCTAAACTGACCTCTCTAAACAGACATGACACCTGATACTTTGGCATTGGGATGGGATGCTGAAAGGTGGAAAATCTGCTGAGTCTTAAGGAGAACACATATTTATGAAAGATTCTGGGGGGCAGTTGGTCAAAGTAGGAAAATAAAACCTAGGATTATAGCGTAAAAACTTAACAGAGTTTAGAAGGGAAGTAGGGATTAATCAAGTAGTAAACACAGCACAGACATAAGTAATGAGAGGAGCCAAGAAAAGACTATGAAGCACGCAAGCTGGATGGCAAGAGTGGAGCCATTGAAGAGACCATTTTGCTGTCAAAGTGCACAAAGTGAAGAAGTCAGTAAACAGGTACTGCTCTCCAAATATTAATTTCCAGGGTGTATATGTGTGACCGGGTGGGATTTTGTGTTGTGTTTATTGGTTTAGGAGTGCTCATGCTACTTAGTTTCATAGTCAGAGAAAATGGCCCTTCTCTGCAGAATGTTGATGCTGCCACAACTGTTTTGTTTTGCTTTTTTAATCAAGCAAATAAACCACTTTATTTTTAACTAGGGGAGACTAATCTGGAATCACAGGAGAGCCCACACCACAGGAGTTCACACTGTGCCACAACTGTTTTTAATTTCTGTGTGTCTGACCTTGCCTGGCCAATCCTTCTACTCTTAAAAATTTTTGTTGCTTTGGTGTCATCCCTTGGACGTCCTTGGACGTCCCTTGGACACCTTTTGTTTTTTTCTCTTTTTTTAAAAAATAAAAAGCTATGATAAATTTTAAATTACAGAAAAATTGGTTATTTACTTGTATATGTTTTAATATGCCCTTATTCACGGTATGACCTATAACTTGTTTTTTGTGTTTTGCTTTATGAACTAGTGCTCTATTTTCTCTACTTTCGTCAACTCAAAGATACTCTATGTGTTTTCAAAATTCAAAATGTGCTTGGACTTATTTTTCTATTGATTAAGGATTCAAGATCTCTTGACTTCCCCCTACAAACAAGAAAATTAACGTTTTGGCTTTTCTTAATTCTCTCTCACCTATTCAGTTTTTTCATAAATATGAATTCTTTAGGCATGAATTATTTTTATCTTGTACCTTCTCTTTAGGCATATTTATATTTGTACTATTTTTAATTTATATTTACAGTAAGAATTTAAACTTGTATCATTGGTGTCAAAGTTTAAAAAGTCAGACTTCTATGGCTTAATCTGTCCTTTTTCTGAGTTTGTTATTAATTTATGTCTTATTCCAATGTGCTACATTTAATTTTTTAATGAATGAGTGATATTTTTATTTTTTTATTTTATGAGAATTTCTGTCCTTTATTTCATATGTCATCTTATAAATACCCCTATTTTCACATTTCCTATAAACCTCGGGAAAAGAAAGGAAAGCTGGGAGTGATGTCAGCACCATGGCAGCGTGAATCATTCTTTTCTCTCTTCTTTGATTAACACCTAATTAGACATCTGCAGGTGGCTCGGTAAAAATCTGCAATGCAAGAGACGCAGGTTCAATCCCTGGGTCAGGAAGATGCCCTGGAGGAGGACGTGGCGAGACAGCCCAGTATGCTTGCCTGGAGAATCCCATGGGCAGAGGAGCCTGGCGGGCTGCAGTCCATGGGCACACGAGGAGCCAGACACGACTGAAGTGACTTAGCCCAGCACACACACACCACCACATAATGGACAAAAGGGCCTGTGCACATTACACCAGGAATCGCAGAAGGTTTCTACTCACGTGTGCTTCTGAAAATGGGCAGGTAGGAACTCGGTAGTGGCTATGAGGCTGACTTGACAAGCCTGCCCCAACTTTACTCAACCTGATCAGAGAAAAGAAATGTGGAGGGTACAAAACTGGGTGGATACCCATGGCCACCTGTGCGGAAGACTTCGTGGGAGTCCAGCCTTTCTGAGGGGAGAGTCTGGCACACCACAGAAGCAAGATGGAGATAGATGAGTTTGGATGATAGGAGAGGAAGGAATGGGCCAAGATGCCCTCTCCCCAGGGCAACACTGCAAATGGCTGGGCTTTTGGCTGCAGAGGTCTTCCCTGGTAGCTCAAACAGTAAAGAATTTGCCTGTAACACAGCAGACCCAGGTTCGATTCTTGGGTTGCAAAAATCCCCTGGAGAAGGAAATGGCAACCCACTCCAGTATTCTTGCCTGGGGAATCCCATGGACAGAGGAGCCTGCTGGGCTACAGTTCATGGGGTCGCAGAGAGTTGGATACAACTGAGTGACTAACACTTTCACTTTTCACTTTCAGTGGCGACCTCTCTGACAGAGGTGGTGGAAAGTGGTGGCCTCTCCCACGAGGAGGTAAAAAGTTAAACTCTCCCACGGAGGAGATTAAAAAGCCAAAGTGGTGTGTGGCTTCAGGGCTGTGCCATTGTGCGGGTTGCAGCTGGAGAAACCTGTTTCTCTCCAGCAACATCCAGGTTTGTGAAGAGGGAACTCTGTGACTGGGGAAGGGAAAGGGAAGGAGGCAAATAACATAAAAGGGCTTTGAAGGAATGTGTTTCCTGCTGTCGGCTTCACAACTTCAGCAGGCGGTCGGCCTGTGGACCTCTGGGAGTGACACACTTGAGGAGTCCCCACCTGGGCTCATGGGAACCCCCAAAGCTGCAGGTGCTAAGCTCCCACCAACCTCTAATCTGCCATCAGCTCCACATTCCCAAGTGCATCAGCCAGCTCCAGTGGCAGAAACTGCAGGCTTGAGCTGTAGCGCCACCTTCTGGAGTATAATAGCTTGTTGAATTTTAAGAACTACAAAATCAAAGTTCAGTTAAGGGTGGATCTGCTACCTCAAATACAAAAGCAGACATGCATACCTTCAAACAGCATGAAAAACAAAGGAAATGTTGTTTCATAAGAAAAAACTGATAACTCTCCAGCAGCCAACCTCAAAGGCATGGAATATTGCAGTCTAAACTATAAAGACTTCAAAAGAACTGTTACAAAGAAATTCACTGAGCTCCAAGAAAATGTGAAAAGACAATTCAAAGAACTCAGGAATAAGATATTTAAAGAGAAGGAGTTCTTTACCCAAAGACTGAAATTATTTTTAAAAAAGAACCAAATTCTGAAACTGAAGATTTCAGTAAATGAAATAAAGAATGCAATGCTCATGCTCAGTCACTTCCATTGTATCCAACTCTTTGCGACCCCATGGACTGTAGCCTGCTAGGCTCCTCTGTCCATAGGATTTCCCAGGCAAGAATACTGGAGTGGTTTGCCATTTCCTCTTCCAAATGCAATATTAACCAGCAATAACAGGGAAGAATGGTTAGGAGAGAGAATAAATGGTCCAGAGGATTGGAAAATAGAAATAATTTAATGAGAAGAGAGAACTAAGATCTTTTTCTAATTGAAGAAACCCTATAAAAGCTACTGGATTTGATTAGAAAGGCAAATATCAGAATAACCGGAGTACTAGAAAAAGTAGAGTGGAAGGGGGCAGTTTATTTAAAGAAATAATAGCTGATAATATCTCAAACCTGAGGGAGAACTTGAATGTATCAATCCACTTTGTTGTCTCAATGCAAAAAGACCTTCACCAAGACACATTGTAATGAAATTGTTAAAAATTAGGGACAAAGAAAGAATCTTAAAAGCATCAAGAGGAGGAAAGGAAGGAAGTACAGAGACATCCCCAATTACCAATTAGGCTATCAGCAGATTTCTCAGCAGAAGCACTTACAGGTCAGGAGAGGGTGATATGACATATTCAAAGTGTTGAAAGGAAAAAGTTGCCAGCTGTACTTATCTAGCAAAGTTATCCTTAAGATATGAATGAGAAATAAAGGCTTTCCCAGGGAAACTGAGGGAGTTCACCACCAGTGTGCCTTCCCTCCAAGAATGCCAAAAGTTCTTCAAGCTGAAATGAAAAGATCTTCATGTAAAGAAGGAACATACCTCAAAGTAATAAAGGCCATATACAGCAAACACGTGGCTAACAATATACGCAACGGTGGAAAACTGAAAGCTTTTCCAAGAATAAAACAAGGGTTCCAAAGCTCACTCCCACCACTAGTGAGAGTCCTACCTAGAGAAATTAAGCAAGACAAAGAAATAAAAGGCATTCAAATTGGAAAGGAAGAAGTAAACCTGTCATTATTTGCGGATGATATGATGTAGAAAATCCCAAAGACTCAACCAAAAACTGTTGGAACTATTAAAAAAAATTCAGTAAATTTTAAAGATATAAAATCACAATGGAGTATTACTCACTCATTAAAAAGAATACATTTGAATCAGTCCTAATGAGGTGGATGAAACTGGAGCCTAATATACAGAGTGAAGTAAGCCAGAAAGAAAAACACCAATACAGTATACTAACGCATATATATGGAATTTAGAAAGATGGTAACAATAACCCTGTATACGAGACAGCAAAAGAGACACTGATGTATGAACAGTCTTTTGGACTCTGTGGGAGAGGGAGAGGGTGGGAAGATTTGGGAGAATGGCATTGAAACATGTATAATATCATGTATGAAATGAGTTGCCAGTCCAGGTTCGATGCACGATACTGGATGCTTGGGGCTGGTGCACTGGGACGACCCAGAGGGATGGTATGGGGAGGGAGGAGGGAGGAGGGTTCAGGATGGAGAACACATGTATGCCTGTGACGGATTCATTTCAATATATGGCAGAACCAATACAATATTGTAAAGTTTAAAAATAAAATAAAATTTAAAAAAAAAAAAATATACAGAAATCAGCTGCATTTTAATACACTAATTATAAAAGATAAACAAGAAATAAAACAATCCCATTAACAACAGTATCAAAAATAATAAAATACTTAGCAATAAATGTAACCAAGGGAGGTAGAGTACAGTTTTACTGTACAGTAAAAACTATAAGAATTTGTTGAAAGAAACTGAAGGAAGCACAGACAAATGGAAAAGCATCTCATGTTCATGATTAGAAGGACAAGTATTATTAAAGCATCCATACTACCCAAAGCCATCTATGGATTCAATGCAACCTTCATCAGAACAGTAGTAGCATTCTTTAAAGATACAGAAAAACCCTGAAATCCTCAAACTGCCGAAGCAATCCTGAGAAAGAAAAACAAAGCCAGAGGCATCACCCTTCCTGATTTTAAACTACACAACAGAGCTATAGTAATAATCACAGGGCTTCCCTGGTGGCTCAGAGGTTAAAGCATCTGCCTGCAATGTGGGAGACCTGGGTTCGATCCTAGGTCAGGAAGATCCCCTGGAGAAGGAAATGGCAACCCACTCCAGTACTCTTGCCTGGAGAAACTCATGGATGGAGGAGCCTGGTGGGCTACAGTCCATGGGATCGCAAAGAGTCGGACACAACTGAGCGACTTCACACACACACACAACACTGGTATAAGAATAGCTACATCAAAAAAATAGAACAGGAAGCCCAGAGGCACACAGTCATATAATGTTCAACAAGGGAGCCACAATACCTGTGGGGAAAGGGTAGTCTCTTTGATAAATGGCCTTAGGAAAATTGGATAAACACATACAGTGAAACTGGACCCCTATCTTATATCACTCACAAAAATTACCCAGGAATGGATCAAAGACTCAAACACAAGGTAGGATACCATGAAAGTTCTAGAAGGAAACATACAGAAGGATTTCCTCAATACCGGTCTCAGCAACGACTTTGAATATAACACCAAAAGCACAAACAACAAAAGGGACTATATCAAACTTAAAAGCTTCTGCACAGCAAAAGAAGCAATTAACAAAATAAAGACAGCCTACAGAATGGGAGAAAAATTTGCAACCCATATACTGGATAAGAGGTTAACATTCAAATATACAAACAATTCATAGAACATGACCAAAAATGTGTTTTATAAAAATGGGCCAAGGACCAGCAGGTACATGAAAAGATGTTCAACATCAGGAAAATGTAAGTCAAAATCACAATGAAATATCACCTCACACATGTCTGAAGGGATATCATCAAGAAGAGAAAAAAATGACAGGTGTTGGTAGGGATGTTGAGAAAACAGAAATCTTGTGTACTGTTGATGGGAATGTAAATTGGTTCTTCAGCCTCTATGAAAAACAAGGTGGAGATTCCTCAAAAAATTAAAAATAGATACAGTGTATGGTCCAGCAATTCCACTTCTGGGTATACACCCAAAGGAAATGAAAACAGGATACGAAAGAGATACATGCACTCCCACGCTTCCTGCAGCTTTGTTTACTATAGCCAAGGTACGGCAACAACCTAAGCGCCCCAAAGCAGACAAATGGATAAAGAAGTTGCGGTGTATTTATACAACAGAATGTTATCCAGCTATGGTGAAGAAGGGCGTCATGTCATTGGCAACAAGGATGCGCCTTGAGCACATTACACTAAGCGTGATAAGTCAGAGAAAGACAAGCACCATGTGATGTTACTTATATGCGGAATCTACCCAAGCCAAACTCACAAAAACAGAGGGCAGAAAGGTGGTTAGCAGGGGATGGGCATGAGAGGGACAGGACAGATGTTTCAGGGGACAAATTTGAAACAAGTAGTAAATAAATTCTAGAGATCTGAAGCACAATGTGGTGAATATAGGCAATGCTGTATGGAAATCAAATTTCCCAAGAGATAAGAATTATTCCAATCATTAAAAAGAAATAACTATATAACATGGTAGAGATGTTAATTATTGCTACAGTGCCAATCGTATTATACAACCTGTAAAAGTATTAAGTTGGCATACAGTACACAGTCCATGGGGTGCAAAGGGTCAGACATGACTGAGCAACTTTCACTTTTCATACCTTTAATTTAAACAATGTTACACGGCAAATAAATTTCAATTAAAATATTTTAAATTTTAAAAGAGAAAAATTGGATCACAGTTCCTTTCCAGGAGTGAGTATAAATGTTGTGTCCTTAGAGTCTATAATTGATGTAAAGAACTGTCAGAAAAAAAACAGTTTCATTTCGATTTATTTGTAATTACCCTGGTCTGTTTTTTTGTTTTTTGATTTTTCCAACTGGATACTTAAATAGATTGTTCTCTAGCTCTAAAATTTTAAAATAATTCATCAGAATCTGTCTTTTCATCAATTCTGCCTGATAATTGGTGCACTTACTTTATTTACAACTGGTCTTTCTTACGTCAGTAAAGCTTTACGCTGTTGTACAGTTGATACTTATTACTCTTCATTTTTTTCTGACCAGGACCATTTTTTCTCTAATAGAATTTCTTGAATATTGATTATGCCCTTCACTGCTTCTATTCAAGCTATAAATCAAGCTTCATCACTTTTAGGTTTTATACAGGTTTTTCCTATTTTTACCTGCATAAGAGTTACTCCTTTTTCATATTTCTTGTCAAATGTATATTATATGACTATGCTAGTGTGTGTGTATATATAAACACACATGTATGTGTTGGTTATATAATTTTATAGAATAATTTTCCTGTATTGTATCAAAAACCCAGAGCAAACTCTTTGAGACCTCAAGGACTCTAGCCCTCCAGGCTCCTCTGTCCTTGGGATTTTCCAGGCAAGAATACTGGAGTGGATTACCATTTCCTTCTCCAAGGGCTCTTCCCAACCCAGGGATCAAACCCTGGTCTCCTGCATTACAGGCAGAGTCTTTACCGTCTGAGCCACCAAAGAAACCCCAAAGCAGATGGTTTATATAATTTAAGTTTATATGTTTTAATTTTTAGAAGTCTGATATTTCTCTACAACTTGAGAAAAGTGGTGTCATTCTTTAGATCATAGAATCTTTCCTAAGTCCAATGTTTCTTTTCACCTGATCCCTTATCATTCAGTGAGAAGAGCTCTATTGAGGTGAAGGGTTTCCCACAAAAACAGCACAAGAACATTCTCCTTGAGAGCCTAGACTTGGGGCTCTGGTGGACACACACAGACTCTAATCAAACTCCTAATGTCTGATGCTCATACTTTCAGAGTTAACATGTTCAATTAACCACAGGCTGCTGGAGTATATCGGATCATTTGAAATCCAATGAAGCCCATAAAACACCCCTCTCACATTCACCCCAGCAAGTATTCACCAGCAACAGGCATCTAGATAATCTGAGTACAGATTCTCAAGCCCAACTGCTGATGTCCAAATCCTGGTTCTACAACTTAGGAATTTGTTTACCTAAGTACCTGCTGTGGAGAACGCCCCATGAAGCTACAATAGGAGAAGAATTTCATGAGCTTTTCATTTCTGAAACAGAGACAAGTTTTTCCCTCAGAGGGGAAAGGATAAATGAGTTACTCTGTGTAATGCACTTCAAACAGTGCCTGGCATGAGTTCCTATCATACAGCAAGGTGCAGTTTTTCAGAAACATTAGCTTTCAAAGGGCTCATGGAGCGCTTTTCAGGCTCTGCATTTACACAGATCTATACAGTATCAAGTAGGAACTGAAGCAACCAGAGCAAGAGAAGTATAAAGACACGCCCACAGTGGGCAGAAAATCTCTGTGCCCGCTGACCTTTCACTCTGTACTGGGGAAAATGAGTGCCCAGAACCACTTCCTCTTTGGGTGTGCTCCCCCAATACCATGTTCTAATGATTTTGTCAATCTCAGGATGGATAATACCCATTAAAAATCGTCATGTGGAAAATGTGCCTGTAATGATGTAAGTATTCTCCTCGCCTGGCTGGCAATGCACCACAGTGAAGAAGGGAACAGCCAGCTGGGCTTTTGGAATGAGACATCTGGAAGGATCCAGCCGTGCCCTCAAGAGGTGGGTGAGACAGGAGATGGAGAGGTGAAGGGCCGTGGGCTGAACTGACGGGCTTGTAGTGCGATAAGTTTTACAGAGAACAATACCCATGATGTTTCAAAAAAAAAAAAAACACCAGAAAGAGAAAACTAAAAATGCTAAGGAAGCAGTCACCCCACAAAGGACGCTGAAGGACAGGGCGTGGGCCCTGCCTTCCTGCTCACACAAAGGGCACCTTTTGTGCGCCAGACACTGGGGAGGTTCAAAGGGCCACCAGATATAATCGAGGGTGAATGTAGAGAAAGGGACTGTGCCCTGTACATATAAAAAAGGGAATAAAAATAAGAGAGTGGTACAGATTTGTGATGAGGCAGAAGGACAAAGAAAGGGAGAAAAAGGACTATGCCTAGAGTTAGTTGGCCTCCCACTCCACCGCTCCATTGTGCTCACGTTACATGATTTTACAATGCATCCATTGAGGCTATGCAAAGCAGCATTTTGTTTTTTCGCCTGAACTTCTTCCCTCCCTGTTCCTTTATTATCAATAGTCTTCTTGTTTTTGTTTCCAACCTAAGCATTATAGATTTTAAGAAAACGAAACAATTTAAATGCAATAGAATTTGACCCACAGATACTGAAGAATTTAAGAAAATACAGGTTTTTTGTTTGTTTGTCCAATCTAAGCAGATCAAGTAGTTTTCCCAGTAATTTTGTTGTAAATTGATTCCATAATTGGAATATTTATGGTGAAAACTCCTTTCCATCTTAATCATCTGAATAACTGTCTCAATTCACATCCTTTTGAAAAACTGTAGTCTCTTCTCCTCCTTGACTCAATAAACGTTGCCTTGCTCACTAGTAGGCAAGGTTTAGATAGAATCTGTTGCAGTTCTCACTGTGTCCACAAGATGGCAGGTGGAGATTTAGACTGAGTTTAAGAGTTCTAGTACAAGACTTCATAGCTTTTTTCTGATTCAGATCTATTATTCAGCCCATCAACAAAACTTTTTTCTTTTTTCCCCAAAATTTATTGAGGTATAGTTGAAACATTAAAAGTTACACATATTTAAGGTTTACAGCATGATGATTTGATACATGAACATAAAGTGAAACAGTTACCACCATCAAGGTAATTAACACATCCATCACCTCACCGTTAAAAACCTTTTTTTTTTTATCATGAGAACACTTAGATCCACTGCTTTAGAAATTTCAAGTATACGCTATTGTTAACTATAGTCTGGGTGCTGCACATTAGAGCCCCAGGATTTATTCATTTTATAACTGAAAGTCTCTGTTCCATCGACAGCATCCCAATTTCCCCCTCCTCCAGTTGGCAACCACCATTCCACTCTCTGCTTCTATGAGTTCAACTTCTCAATACCTCTTTTTTGAATGCATATTATATGCCAAGAAATCTACTAGACTTGGGGCAGTAATATCACTCAGTTTTAAAAGATTACCTTTATTTACCATACGATTTAGAAGAAACACTGGTATTTTGTTTCCTGGAGAAAAGGCAGGAACTTTTGGACAGTATATTAATATAATTGTATGGTGCCCAGGAAGCTGAAACTAAAAAATATGCAAGAAAAGTAATACATAAAACAATAATCAACGCAGAAGACTGGGTGTGCCTGGCAATGTTTAAAAATCCTACTGGGATTACCACAAAAAAATCTGAAGATTGACTCCAAAATTCTAACCCTTTTTGTTTCTAAAGGTATTTCCTTTGGAATTTAATTTCCTTACAAAAATAAAATTGTAAAATATTTTTCTCCAGATATCAGTATTGACCTTGCCAACCGAGTAGAGTTTGAATTATCAATTCTAAAAAGAAACTTTCACTGTATTATGAAAGTCCAATAAATAGACCTATATTTTAAAATAAAGGGAATTTCAGAAGTCAAGTGAAAATGGTCCCTTTCCACATCTTGAAATTTAAATCTGTTAAATTTTCTTTGTACTATACTGATACTTTGGCCACCTCATGCGAAGAGTTGACTCATTGGAAAAGACTCTGATGCTGGGAGGGATTGGGGGCAGGAGGAAAAGGGGACGACAGAGGATGAGATGGCTGGATGGCATCACTGACTCGATGGACGTGAGTCTGAGTGAACTCCGGGAGTTGGTGATGGACAGGGAGGCCTGGCGTGCTGCGATTCATGGGGTCGCAAAGAGTCAGACATGACTGAGCGACTGATCTGATCCTGATACTAGGCAATCTTAATTTAAACAAAATTAGAATCACTGTAAAATGACATATAGTCTAGTTTATTTTACATATTCATATGTTTATTTCCCTTATGTTCCATACCACTTATCATGAATTATTTTTAAAAGTAAAATTGTAAAGGTAAATTTAAAAATTAGTACTCAATATTAGAGGATATGAAAATTACATGAAGACAAAACCCAGATGGTTTCATAGATTAAGTCCTAGAACAGACAAAAAAGGGCACTAATGGAAAATACTGGTGATATTGAATAAAGTCTGTAGTTAATTTAGTAGCATAATATCAATGTTAATTTCTTGGTTTTGACAAATGAACCAAGCTTGTTATATAAGCAGAGGAGCTGGGTAATGAACACAGAAATGCTCCATATTTGCAACTTTTCTATAAATCTAAAATCATGCCCTCAAAAAAGTAAAAAAAAAAAAAAAATTGGTCTAGGTAACCAGCACTACTGGTCACCCACCACAGACCAGGTGATAATCAGGAGGCTGGTCACATAAACCCTGTCTGAGCTGTTCACAGTCTAGAAGTGACATGAGTATTCATGTTAAATTATAACCATAAAATATCTTACCAACATAGTTTACCAGCACATACATTCTTGCTTTTACTTGGAAGAATTAAACATCACAAGAAATTAGTATGGGGGAAAGAGGAAAGAGAAATGGTGTTGTGCTTAGTTGCTCACTCGTGTCTGACTCTTCGCAACCCCATGAACTGTAGCCCGCCAGGTTCCTCTGTCCCTGGGGATTCTCCAGGCAAGCATACTGGAGTGGGTCACCATGCCCTCACGTAAAATAGAGAACCCAGGGGGATTCTGGCAGAAGCAAGGAACACTAGGGTGGATGAAGTACACAGGTGTGGTGGTGGAAACCCTCTCCATCATTGTCTCCTTTTAGATCTGTTCCTGATTAAAATTTGCATTTTCAAAATAGCAATCATCACCTCACATAGCTACCTTTCTTTTGTGGTGGAAACACTTAGATCCACCCCCATAGAAATTCCAAGTATACAATACCGTTAACTATAGTCTGGGGACAATAATAGCTAGACAGGTGGTGGGAAACTGCTGCATGGCACAGGACCTCAGCTCAGTGCTCCGTGATGACCTAGAAGGGTGGAACAGGAGGGTAGGACCTCCGGGAGTTGGTGATGGACAGGGAAGCCTGGCGTGCTGCAGTCCATGGGGCCGCAAAGAGTCGGACACGACTGAGCGACTGAACTGAACTGATTTTGGCTTGTGTGAAGCATGTTTTACCCCATCCTCCTAAGAAAGTGGAAGTGTTAGTTGCTCATTCATGTCTGACTCTTTGTGACCCTATGGACTGTAGCCCACCAGGCTCCTTTGCCCATGAGATTCTCTAGACAAGAATACCAGAGTGGATAGCCACTTCCTTCTCCAGGGGATCATCCTTATCCAAGGATCAAAGCTGGATCTCATGTATTGGCAGATGGATTCTTCACTGTCTGAGCCTCACCCTCCTAACAGGATGCTTTATAGATAGAGGACAGGTCAGGGGAAGCAAACAGAAGCAGGAAAAAAAAAAAAAGTTGTGAAAGGGATGGAGAAAACAGAAGAAAATTTAAGGTAGGAAAACAGAAAAAGCAAAATCCTCCTGCTTCATCCCTCAATTCCCAAGCAATCAAGTTACGACCCTGTACAAACTGAACCCACCCTCTCCACGCTTCCTCTGTCACTATTAATAGCCAATAGATCACCCAGGGGATGAACTTCTCACAGAAAGGATTTAATAGCTTTCTGAGAAGGTGGGCTCTCAAATTTCAAGAAACTTACATTTTCATCCTTTTTTTTACTAGTCAAGAATAACCTGGCTGCCTCCAAACATTTTTCAAAACCTGAACAAAACAAGCAGTTTCTTAATATACCACAGTCTATCAATGAATTTCAGGCAGAAATTCATGTGCGGTATTTAGCCCCAGAGGCCATGGGATATGATACAGATGAAATTTACAATCTTAACATTTAAGCTGACGAGCCATGTCGAACTTCATTAATAAATAACACAACCATTTTGCTGGAAATCATTCCTCATGTCAAAAACTCAAGGTTCAAGAAGTGGAAAACGTGCACAGAAAGGCAACCATAACAAGCAGAGGAGAGAGAAAGCTAAAAGTTCTGTAACATGTAGCTCTGTAAGGGTGAGGCTGGAATGGGAACAGAAAAATGAACCCAAGAGACACCAACATGGAATAGCAGACTCTTTCCCCTGATTCCCTGATACTAACATCTCCTTCACATCCCAGTGAGGTAGAGTTAGGACATGTGGGAGTACTGCTTCTTTCAGATGGGTTACTTGGGAGGGGACAGCAATGGAAATTTGTAGAGATTAATTCAAAACTGGCTTGAGGCAAAAAAAAAAGTTGGGGTAAAATATCCAAAATTATCACCTCTGTGAGTGTGTGTCCAGCATTCCTTTCCTAGGAACTGATCCCTTCATGACCTGGGTGGTTGTTGCAGGAGCTGTCGAGTTACAACAGGTCACCTGCCCGCTAGCGAGTGAGTTTCCTTCCTTAGAAATTTACACCTGAATCAAGAGACTAAGAGACAGCCTTTCCTTGTGTGTCTACAAAGCCTGGGAGCTGTTAGCGTGTGACTGTATTCCATCATGTAAGGAAGAGCAAACGATAAATCTGTACAGAGTGAGGAACAGAAAGAAAAATCAGATTCCTGAATCCTGCCTTTCATGAAGCACATAAGGATTCCTATCCTTGGGATGCTTCACCGAGTGCCCTTATGAAGAAACCTTTACCTGAAATTCATTTTAGATGGTTTCTGTTCTTTTCAACCAAGATAACCCCACTTAACACAAACCCGATAAACTATTCTCTTTTTTCTCCCTCTCTGGTCTTTTCCCTTATAGCTTCAGTTTTTGTGTGGAACCAATATGTATAGCAGAGAAACAATTAAAAACCATCATCACCCTGCTAATCAGTAGGGGAGAGATTTCATTACAGCTACAGTTAGTTGCATTTCAAGCAGGAGCAAAGGGGATAGTGTTATCTGATGATGCAAACAAAAATTAACAAAAATAATGATTTTTAGAGTCCAAGTCTGAATTAGCACTCCACCTAAAGGTTTACTCTTCTTGCCAAAATTGAGTTGGCCAAAGCGTGCATTTGGGGTTTTCCATAAGAGGGAAAGGAAAAACCCAAATGAATGTTTTGGTCAACCCAACACAGTGGCGATCTCTACAACCTCCTCCAATGGTACAGAGCTATCCAGAGAGGTGGCAACATGCAGTGCACACATTTAAAAGAGTCAGATCTCAGGATTCAATATCTGCACACACTTTATCATGATAAATAGGAAGGGAGATATCCAGTCATATAAGGAGAGTTGTTGAAAACAATAAATGTAAATATAGAAGTTAGTAGGTCACCTCTGACTCTAGAAAGTAAAGGAGTGGCATGATTGCTTGAGAACATGGAACAGCCTGTGATCAGCTGATGATACAGAAGTGGTCTTATTGGTACCTAAGTTTGGCCTTGGAGTACAAAATGAAGCAGGGTAAAGGATAACAGAGTTTTGCCAAAAGAACACACTGGTCATGGCAAACACCCTCATCCAACAACACAAGGGACTACTCCACACATGGACATTGCCAGAAGGTCAATATCGAAATCGGACTGATTATAATCTTTGCAACCAAAGATGGAGAAGCTCTAGACAGTCAGCAAAAACAAGATCTGACTGTGACTCATATCATGAATCATGAGCTCCTTATTGCAAAATTCCGACAAATTGAAGAAAGTAGGGAAAACCACTAGACCATTCAGGTATGACCTAAATCAAACCCTTTATGGTAATACAGTGGGGGTGACAAATAGATTCAAGGAATTAGATCTGATAGACACACTGACTGTGGATGGAGGTTATAACATTGTGCAGGAGGCAGTATCCAAAACCATCCCAAAGAAAAAGAAACGCAACAAGGCAAAATGGCTGTCTGAGGAGGCCTTACAAATAGCTGAGAAAAAAAGAGAAGCTAAAGGCAAAAGAGAAAAGGAAACATATACCATTTGAATGCAGAGTTCCAAAGAATAGCAAGAAGAGATAAGAAAGCCTTCCTCCATGATCAATGCAAAGAAATAGAGGAAAACAATAGAATGGGAAAGACTAGAGAACTCTTCAAGAAAATTAGAGATACCAAGGGAATATTTCATGCAAGGATGGAGACAAATAAAGGACAGAAATGGCATGGACCTAACAGAAGCAGAAGACATTAAGAAGAGGCGGCAAGAATACACAGAAGAACTACACAAAAAAGATCTTAATGACCCAGGTAGCCATGATGGTGTGATCACTCACCTAGACATCCTGGATTGTGAAGTCAAGTGGGCCTTAGGAAGCATTACTACAAATAAAGCTAGTGGAGGTGATGGAATTCCAACTGAGCTGTTTCAAATTCTAAAAGATGATGTTGTTAAAATGCTGCACTCAATATGACAGCAAATTTGAAAAAGTCAGCAGGAACCACTAGACTGGAAAAGGTCCGTTTTCATTCCAATCTCAAAAAAAGGGCAATGCCAAAGAATGTTCAGACTACCGCACAATTGCACTCATTCCATATGCTAGCAATATAGTGCTCAAAATCCTTCAAGCTAAACTCCAGCAGTACATGAACTGAGAACTTCTAGTTGTACAGGCTGGATTTAGAAAAGGCAGAGGAACCAGAGATCAAATTGCCAACACTCATTGGATTATATAAAAAGCAAGGGAATTCCAAAAAAACATCTACTTCTGCTTCATTGACTACACTAAAGCCTTTCACTGTGTGGATCACAACAAGCTGTGGAAAATTCTGAAAGAGATGAGAATATCAGACCACCTGACCTGCCTCCTGAGAAACCTATATGTAGGTCAAGAAGCAACAATTAGAGTCAAACAAGAAACAACAGACTGGTTCCAAATTGGGAAAGGAGTATGTCAAGGCTGTATATTGTCACCCTGCTTATTTAACTTATGTGTAGAGTACATCATGAAAAATGTTGAGCAGGATGAAGCTCAATCTGGAATCAAGATTGTTGGGAGAAATATCAATAACCTTAGATATGCAGATAACGCCACCCTAATGGCAGAAAACAAAGAGGAACTAAAGAGCCTCTTAATGAAGGTGAAAGAGGAGAGTGAAAAAGTGAAAAAGCTGGTTTAAAATTCAACACTCAAAAAACTAAGATCATGGCATCCAGTCTCATCACTTCATGGCAAGTAGATGGGGGAAAAATGGAAACAGTGACAGACTATTTTCTTCGGCTCCAAAGTCACTGCAGATGGTGACTGCAGCCGTGAAATTAAAAGATGCTTGCTCCTTGGAAGAAAAACTATGACAAACCTAGACAGCATATTAAAAAGCAGAGACATCAATTTGACAACAAAGGTCCATATAGTCAGAGCCATGGTTTTTTCAGTAGTCATGTATTGATGTGAGAGTTGGACCATAAAGAAACCTGAGCACTGAAGAATTGATGCTTTTGAACTGTGGTGTTGGAGAAGACAATTGAGAATCCCTTGGACAGCATGGAGATCAAACCAGTCAATCCTAAAGGAAATCAACCCTGACTCTTCATTGGAAGAACAAATGCTGAAGTTCCAATATTTTAGCTACCTGATGTGAAGAGAAGACTCATTGGAAAAGACCCTGATGCTGGGAGAGACTAAAGGCAGGAAGAGAACAGGGCGACAGAGGATGAGATGTTTGTATGGCATCATCGACTTAATGGACATGAGTCTGAGCAAACTCCAGGAGATTGTGAAGGACAGGAAAGCCTGGCATCCTGCAGTTCATGGGGTCTCAAAGAGTCAGACACAACTGTGTGACTGAACAAAATCTACTCAACAGCATCGCTGAACACCTGCCAAGTTTGAATCAGGACCAGCATTTTCAGGTCTCTGTTACAGGACGTCACCAATATCCAGGGCAGGCAGAGGAACCAGCAAATGTGGCCACTTGGACTCAATGGTCTCAATTTCTCCTTGCGTTTCAATGTGCTTCTGAGCTTTTTATATTCCAAAATGTGAAAGCACGTTGTGGCAAACTCCGTTAAAAAGCTATTAGCAATGACAGTGAAGGAAGAAGAAAAGTGGTGACAAGGAAAGGGAAATCAACAAGTATAAAAAGCCATTTATCTCATTAAAAAAAAAAAGATTTTTCTTGTTAAAATGTTTGATGTGTTCAGAACACATCAGACTCTAAAACATCTCTACAGAGTAGATATTGTCATTTACAAAGCTAGACATGTCAAACTCAGTTTATTCTCATCATACATTCATGTGTATCAAGAAATGAATAAAAATATTTTTCCACATAATGTGTGAATAGTTATTATCTTCACACTTTTTCTACTTTGATACAGCAATACAAGATCTATAGCCTTCTCTTACAGGAAAAATCTCAATCTTACTTAGATAAGAGCAAATTAGAGTTACATGGGAATAATAAACTTTTCTTAAGAAGTTACCACCAGGGGACTTCCCTGGACTCCACAGTCCCAAAGTAGGGGGCCTGGATTCAATCCCTGATCAGGGAACTAGATCCCGCATGCTGCAACGAAGACCCAATGCAGCCAAATAAACAAATGGATGGATGGATAAATAAATAACTAAATATAAGTTACTATGCACCACACATTTTTCTAAGTGCCCTGTTCAGTTCAGTCGCTCAGTCATGTCTGACTCTTTGCGACCCCATGAATCACAGCATGCCAGGCCTCCCTGTCCATCACCAACTCCCAGAGTTCACTCAGACTCACATACATTGAGTCAGTGATGCCATCCAGCCATCTCATCCTCTGTCATCCCCTTCTTCTCCTGCCCCCAATCCCTCCCAGCATCAGAGTCTTTTCCAATGAGTCAACTCTTCACATGAGGTGGCTAAAGTACTGGAATTTCAGCTTTAGCATCATTCCTTCCAAAGAAACCCCAGGGCTGATCTCCTGCAGAATGGACTGGTTGGATCTCCTTGCAGTCCAAGGGACTCTCAAGAGTCTTCTCCAATACCACAGTTCAAAAGCATCAATTCTTCGGCGCTCAGCCTTCTTCACAGTCCAACTCTCACATCCATACATGACCACAGGAAAAACCATAGCCTTGACTAGACAGACCTTTGTTGGCAAAGTAATGTCTCTGCTTTTGAATATGCTATCTAGGTTGGACATAACTTTCCTTCCAAGGAGTAAGCGTCTTTTAATTTCATGGTTGCAGTCACCATCTGCAGTGATTTTGGAGCCCCCAAAAAATAAAGTCTGACACTGTTTCCACTGTTTCCCCATCTATTTCCCATGAAGTGATGGGACCGGATGCCATGATCTTCGTTTTCTGAATGTTGAGCTTTAAGCCAACTTTTTCACTCTCCACTTTCACTTTCATCAAGAGGCTTTTGAGTTCCTCTTCACTTTCTGCCATAAGGGTGGTGTCATCTGCATATCTGAGGTTATTGATATTTCTCCCGGCAATCTTGATTCCAGCTTGTGTTTCTTCCAGTCCAGCATTTCTCATGATGTACTCTGCATATAAGTTAAATAAGCAGGGTGACAATATACAGCCTTGACGTACTCCTTTTCCTATTTGGAACCAGACTGTTGTTCCATGTCCAGTTCTAACTGTTGCTTCCTGACCTGCATACCAATTTCTCAAGAGGCAGGTCAGGTGGTCTGGTATTCCCATCTCTTTCAGAATTTCCCACAGTTTATTGGGATCCACACAGTCAAAGGCTTTGGCATAGTCAATAAAGCAGAAATAGATGTTTTTCTGGAACTCTCTTGCTTTTTCCATGATCCAGCAGATGTTGGCAATTTGATCTCTGGTTCCTCTGCCTTTTCTAAAATCAGCTTGAACATCAGGAAGTTCACAGTTCACATATTGCTGAAGCCTGGCTTGGAGAATTTTGAGCATTACTTTGCTAGCATGTGAGATGAGTGCAATTGTGTGGTAGTTTGAGCATTCTTTGGCATTGCCTTTCTTTGGGATTGGAATGAAAACTGACCTTTTCCAGTCCTGTGGCCACTGCTGAGTTTTCCAAATTTGCTGGCATATTGAGTGTAGCACTTTCACAGCATCATCTTTCAGGATTTGAAATAGCTCCACAGGAATTCCATCACCTCCACTAGCTTTGTTCGCAGTGATGCTTTCTAAGGCCCACTTGACTTCACATTCCAGGATGTCTGGCTCTAGGTCAGTGATCACACCATCGTGATTATCTGGGACATGAAGATCTTTTTTGTACAGTTCTTCTGTGTATTCTTGCCATCTCTTCTTAATATCTTCTGCTTCTGTTAGGTCCATACCTTTTCTGTCCTTTATCGAGCCCACCGTTGCATGAAATGTTCCCTTGGTATCTCTAATTTTCTTGAAGAGATCTCTAGTCTTTCCCATTCTGTTGTTTTCCTCTATTTCTTTGCATTGATCACTGAGGAAGGCTTTCTTATCTCTTCTTGCTATTCTTTGGAACTCTGAATTCAGATGCTTGTATCTTTCCTTTTCTCCTTTGCTTTTCGCTTCTATTCTTTTCACAGCTATTTGTAAGGCCTCCCCAGACAGCCATTTTGCTTTTTTGCATTGCTTTTCCATGGGGATGGTCTTGATCCCTGTCTCCTGTACAATGTCATGAACCTCATTCCATAGTTCATCAGGCACTCTATCAGATCTAGGCCCTTAAATCTATTTCTCACTTCCACTGTATAATCATAAGGGATTTGATCTAAGTGCCCTATGTATATATATTCCCATGATATCCCTATTTCTTAAGTACTATTGTGCCAAGTACTGTGCTTATTGAAACTCTTTTCTAGATGAGCAAAGTGAAGCATGAAGAGATCTAATTCGCCCAAGGACCCACATCTAGGAAGCTGCAGGACTGGTATTTGAATCCAGACGTTCCGCATTCAAGGGCTTCCCTGGTGGTTCAGATGGTAAAGAATCTGCCTGCAATGCAGGAGACCCGGGTTCTATCCCTGCTTCAGGAAGATCTCCTGGGGAAGGAAATGGCAACCCACTCCAGTATTCTAGCCTGGAGAATTCCATGGACAGAGGAGCCTGGTGGGCTACAGTCCATGGGGGTCACAAAGAGTCAGACACAACCTAGCAACTAACACATTACACACACTGTTCTACATCCAGAGCTGCACTCATAACTAAGCGGTAATCCAGATTTGGGGGCCACCATGGAGAGCAGTTTGTAATCAGCGGCTTGGTACTGGCTCTGTAAGACTTTCACAGACAATAAAGCTAAGAACAACCTTCAGGGCCCCAACTCTGGTGGGAGATGCTGTACAAACCTGGAATGGGCTGTTTGGAGAAAATGCAGTGGATTTCCGTTTACTTGGCAGAGAAATAGCATTGGATACAGGACCAAGTACAAGCTTAAAGCCAATTCCACTCAACTTATTTTATGCTGTAGTAGGAAATGACAGGTACCTAAAAGGAAACATCTGGTTTGCTCTCTGCCCATGTGAAATTCAATACTATTATTAGGCTAAGACCCACCAGGGTCAGCTCTCCCAATCCTTTAAAGACTGCTCCAGCCATTCACTTGCTCATCTATGTGAGAGTTAATAGAACAACACAAATGTCCCAATGGGACTTGATGTCTTTTTAATACTCCTTGCTGAATTATAATTGTTAACATATTTAATGATTTGGGGATAATTTTCTTATCATTCAGAATTGGAAATGCTGTGGAAGTTACTGGTAGAGAGTTAAAGTATATTTCAGAAGGAAGCCCAGCATATAAAAAGTTTTAAAAGTGTGGCAGCTTCATTGAAGGAACTTGGAGTTCTGGAGCCTCCCCGCCCCCCACTAATATATCTCCCTCCTGCTTAGGCACATGAAGGTCTTTATGAAACTCCTGGGCCTCCAGATCACAGTTTGTAAGCCACTGGCTATTACCAAGTAGGAAACAAGCGGGCAGTGACCCTGAGCTCTGGAGGCAATACATGAAATGCTCTGAGGATTGAGAACAAAGCCAGGTTTTGATGACTCTGCCAAAGTTAGCCAGTAAAGTCCATTTCCCTGAAGGTCTTCATGAGAATGGCCGGGATGAGAGAAGGGAACACCCATGTCTTTTCCTAAAATTCAGAAATCCCCAAGCACATTTGATGGGCCAAACACAAGCCCCTTGGACTTAAGGTTTAAGGAGCATCTTAACATCATTCTAAGGAAAGAGTCAAGCAGAGAAGATTGTATGAAGGTTATTAGCACATGGAAGGAAGGGAGAAGGTGAACAGATGGATGCTCAGGGGCAAAGTGACAGTTTGACAAAAGTAATAATGGGATAAAAGATAATTCTAAGGACAGAGAGGGGTAACTGAATTAAATTTGAAGGCGCCTAAAAGTGAGAAGGCTGTGGAATGGTGCTACATGCTGGAAGGGTCATCACCAATACAGATTTTTTTAAGACGCAGGGAGCATGTTGAGGAGAATAAGGCAAACTTCATGATGAATCAAAAGCGGAAACCATTAAGAACATCTGAAAGTTCAGAAGATTTTTAGCACGTGAGGGCAGGATGAGTGTCGTGTGGCTGGAAAGCCTAGACACAGGTCCTGGTGGTGTTGATGGTGGGGTTTATCCGGATTGAGGAGCTTTGCAATAACTGTTAAATTTCATCTTGTTACAGACCTTTGCTCTGGCTGATAGAATACTTTTTAGGTCATATTTCTTTTAACCCTAAAATTCTACCGTTTCTTCCAGTTTAATATCACTTATGATATCTACTTGGTCGATCTCAGTCAGCATTTGTTTAAATGAAATAGAATAAAAAGAATCAAATGCATTCTATACAGTTGCGGTTAGCATTATTTTGTGAGAATGTTGTTTTCATTAAATATGTGTTTATGTATATGCATTTATTATGTGTATATGAATGTATGCATCCTAAGCCACAATATAAAGTTTTTTTTTTTCCTACTCTTGGGTCATAGTCAAGAAAAAATTTAAAAGACACTAAATTAGATAACCTGGTCATGGTGATGGTGTTGAAAACAGGCATGCTTCTATGCTTCAGAGAAAGCGAAATTATATAACCATTTCAGAAAGCAATTTGGTAATAGGTATCAAAATCATCAGAATTGTTCAGATCTTTTGACCTTATGATTGGCCTAAAGAAGTATTTAATCAAGTACTTAGATACACATATTTTTTACAGCATCATGAATAGTAATAAAATCTGGAATCAACCAAAGGATCAAAGGATAGAGTGATGCTTTACACAAATTTTGTGGCAGGTATATAAAACACATCAAAAGTTACTAGTTGTTTTTTATCAATATGGAAAGATACTCATGACTGGATTACATTACAAAACAAATGGTGCCACCTAATTTTTATGTTTAAAAAATAAAAACTGTGTGTCCATGAAACAAGCCCACCATTGGCTATTGACGGCCCAGAGGAGTCCTGCCCCACTGGACTCTGTCCCCACAGCTGCTGTGGTCACAGGCACCTTGTTTCCCTTCCACAACCAAAACCACTCTTGCCCCCTGAAATAGATGGGGCTTCGCCACCTTGAGAGGAAGGAATGGGGGACCCCCAGGTGGGCCAGCTTTGGGCCAAACCTGGAGCAAGGCGCTGCGACATTCTCATGCCATCTCTTTCCCATCCCCAGGCAGGAGGGCCTGGGTGCGGCCACAAGGGCTGGGAAGAGCACATGCTGAACTACAGGGTTGAAGCCGAAATCACAACGTATTTTAGTAGAAATAAAGTGAGCACCCCTAACAGGCACAGGTGTAACAAATGAGTTGGTAGACTTTCTGCAAGAACCAGAGAGGAAAAAAGCAAGACGCAGAAAATGAGTGTAATGTGGTCTCAGTTCTGTAAATAATTACTATGAACGTATATTGCTATTGTTCAGTTGCTCAGTTGTGCCCAACTCTTTGTGACCCCATGGACTGCAGCATGCCAGGCTTCCCTGTCCTTCACTATCTCCTGGAGTTTGTTGAATGTATACATTCATGTCTATATATGTATATACACATGAACATATATATGTACATATGTGTATCATCGGGAGAAATATCAATAACCTCAGATACGCAGATGACACCACCCTTATGGCAGAAAGCAAAGAAGAACTAAAGAGCCTCTTGATGAAAGTGAAAGAGGAGAGTGAAAAACTTGGCTTAAAACTCAACATTCAGAAAACTAAGATCATGGCATCCAGTCCCATCCCTTCATGGCAAATAGATGGGGAAACAGTGGAAACAGTAACAGACTTTATTTTGGGGGGTCCCAAAATCACTGAAGATGGTGACTGCAGCCATGAAATTAAAAGACACTTGCTCCTTGGAAAAAAATTTATGACCAAACTAGACAGCATATTGAAAAGCAGAGACATTACTTTACCAACAAAGGTCCATCTAGTCAAAGCTATGGTTTTCCAGTAGTCATGTATGGATATGAGAGTTGGACTATAAAGAAAGCTGAGCATCAAAGCACTGATGCTTCTGAACTGTGGTGTTGAAGACTCTTGAGAGTCCCTTGGACTACAAGGAGATCCAACCAGTCAATCCTAAAAGAAATCAGTCATCAATATTCATTGGAAGGACTCATGTTGAAGCTGAAACTCCAATACTTTGGCCACCTGATGCAAAGGGCTGATTCATTGGGAAAGACCCTGATGCTGGCAAAGATTGAAGGGAGGAGAAGGGGATGACAGAGGATGAGATGGCTGGATGGCATCACCAACTCAATGGACATGAGTTTGAGTAAACTCCAGCAGTTGGTGATGGACAGGCAGGCCTGGTGTGCTGCAGTCCATGGGGTCACAAACAGTCGGACATGACTGAGTGACTGAGCTGTATATATATATATATATGCACACACATACATGAATGCATATATGTATATATATGAATGTGTATATATATATATATATACATGTATACAGGTCAACAGGATTCTATAAGCACAGAGAAAACAAATTTAATTATATGGGCTTACCTGATGAAGAGATTAATCAAGGAAGACAGAGTGTGAAAGAAAAAAGGAAAATCTAGTGAAATTATTTTGAAATTGAAAAAACATGTTCATAGAAAATTTATAAAAGGTATTTATACAAAAGGTGTAAAATTAGCAACAGTGGGAAAGTAGGGAGGCAGTATGAATGTTTCATTTTTTTTCCTTTTCTATTATTTCAAACACTGTCTTTTTTTCTAAAATGAATATAGATTTCAATCCTGTCCAGTCCGAGATGCTATTACTTACAGAGCCTCTATCCAAAGATGGACTTTTGGTCCTCACCCAAATAATTCCTTACAAGAGTATTTTCATGGCTATAACGGAGAGTCTACATTTTGAAGTAAAAAAATGGGAGTAGCATATAGAGCAGACAAGAAGAAATGAATCCAGCTGGAATAGAAGAGGCTCATTAAGAATACATTTTAAGATTAGACAAAGGGAAATCAATAGGATGTCAGGCCTGACATGTAGGGTTTGCCAGATGGACTTGATCTTTGTAAGGTACCGAGTCATTTCATAGGAAGGCATCGTCACACTTTCCTGCCTGTACATCATAATGTCCATTAGCTCTGACTTCAACACTGTGCAAACTAACTCTGAAGAGCAGGAATCTGTACTGCAGTGGGATGGTGTTAGTACATGAAAGTCAAAGTGACACAAGAAACACTTCACTGAACTTTTCTCAACGGCACAGCAGATGTTCTTTTCTAGCTACTGTAGCAAGTATTTTAGTTTTCATAACAAGCTAAAGAAAATTGCTATATAGCTATAAATGTCAGCTTGAGTTCTAGAATTAATATTCTCCTTGATGCTCCATTTCTTAGAGGACATTCATTCTTTGCAACGTTCCAAGCGCTGTGTTTGGAAAGCATCATGCCTTAATGAAATAAGACCTAAATATGCTCGAAGGGAAATAAAACAGTCTCTACTTAATAATGTGAAAGCAAGATTACAAATACACTTTGCTTTGATTAAATCTTAGTCTAGAGTTTGGCAAACTTTTTCTACAAAGAGTAAGATAATAAATATCTTAGGCTTTGCAAGCCAAATGTTCTGTTGCAACAGCAATGGTAGACAATTTATAAACAAAATGGGAGTGGCTATACTGCAATAAAACTTTATTTTCAAAAATAGATAACACGCCCAGTTTTCTATAGTTTGCTACCACCAAGACAATATAAAATAAACGTCACCAAAACACAAATTAATCTATATTTGGAAATTTACCAAAAAATAACACTGAATCAAATGAGCAAAGATTATTTGATTGTTTAAATACTCTACTACTCAAATATTTATTGGGCAGTTAAATATTCTACTAGATTTTATGTACAAATTATTAATTTATACCAGATTTAGTGTGTTTTCCTAGAGCATTTTTGTGTTTTACAAAATATAACAATAGAGAGATGAAGATCAGATCTTTGTAGATACTTACATACTAATTTTAAATTAAATATGTAAGTTATTATAACTGTATTGGAATTTTAAGTACATGCTTGAATATGAAAATACATAGGCCTCTTCTCTATAACTAACTATACAGCCTCATTTCTGCTGATGGTCAATTCTAGATCAGTTCTCAGTCCAGCCCAAGCACTTAAGTTCAGGCCTACAGTACAATTTTGTTAGAGTTCCAAATTCCTTCACGTGTTTTAGGGTTTCCTCCTTTACCCAGTTCCTGAGTTACTTCTACATTCCTAATACCAGGGAGGCTCCAGAACCAGCTGCTGGGTCTTTATCCCATTTCTCCCTGGAGCTTGAGTGATTGTGGGTTCCTCGCATAAACAATGATGACCTTAGCATCCTGTGTAACTGACTATGTATTTCCCTCTCCCTGGCTTTTGGGGTCTACTGAGATTCTGACCAAGCTTCCTGTATTACACTTCATCCTGCTTCTAGCCTTGGTCACCAGGTGGCAGACTGGGAAAAATTCCAATTCTTCACTCACTTAGGGACCCGGGGAACTCAAGAACACTTAGGATTGTCTAGAGTCCCGAGAAACTCAGATGGGAGATGGGGGACAGGGCAGTGCTGTCCCTCTGATGCTTAGATACATGATGTTTCCTCTGCAGCCTCCAAGCTCAGCCACCCTGAGCTTGGTGCTGGGGTAGGGAGGACCCTGAGTTTTAAACATAAAAATTTTGAGGTCCTCTATTTTTAAATTGGTCATTCTCTGTCATTTTCCCCTTGCTGTCTGGGGTAGGTGATGAGGTGATTCACAAAGAAAACATGACCTCAGGAATGGAGGCCAAAATCTCCTCTATTGTAAGGAGAGTCCTGTCTCTTGTTACAAGCAGTCCACAGCCCAAGGCTGAAAGCTGATGGGAACATGTCTTGTGGCTGGAAGAAGGAAGTAGAGATAAACCATGAAAATGCTCTCTTTAGGACTGTTAGTTTTTAAAGCATGTTCAGGAGGAGGCAGGAATGTTATTCAGATACATGGACTAGTGATTTGAGGATAAGGTGCGGGGAAGAGAGAGAATAACCGGAAACTGGTTCTGAAAGATCACCTAAAGCAGTATTGACCAGTGCAGTGACTATGCTGTTTTACCTCAGGGTGACTCAGCAGTCAGCCAGGTGCAGCTTTGAATCGTTAGTTCCCTTTATTTATTGTCTTAGATGGACTTCCTGCTCCTGCTGCTGCTGCTACTAATTTGCGTCAGTTGAGTCCGACTCTATGCGACCCCACGGACGGCAGCCCACCAGGCTCCCCTGTCCGTGGGATTTTCCAGGCAAGAGTACTGGAGTGGGCTGCCATTGCCTTCTGCTCCTAAATCTACCACTAATCTCAGCTCTTTGAAGACTTTTCTCCTGCATAATTACATCCCTCTCCTACATCATTCTTTTACTGTCTCCCTGACCCATTCTTATCAACATACTTATGTGCTGTAATATCTGATATCTTTAAAAAAATAACAACTCCCTCCAGCTCCCAACTCTTTACTTTGGTCCCATGTACAGCAAAAAAGATGATGCTGTGAAAGTGCTGCACTCAATATGCCAGAAAATTTGGAAAACTCAGCAGTGGCCACAGGACTGGAAAAGGTCAGTTTTCATTCCAATCCCAAAGAAAGGCAATGCCAAAGAATGCTCAAACTTCCACACAATTGCATATGAATTAAAATTATCTTAATATTATTTTGAAGCTGATGATTCCTGAATCTGTATCTTTTGTACTGCCGTTTACTCTGAAATCCAGAAAGCCTACTCTACACTCTACTCAGACAGGGAATAAGCACTTCAAGTTTAACTGTTCATAATTGAATTTAAAATCCTCCCTTAGTCTTAAGACAAAAAAGCAAACAAATATTGAACTGAGGTTCAGTTTATTTTTCAGTGATATGTGTTAGCAAATCTCAAATTATTTTGTATATATTACAGGATTGAGCAAATAGGACAATATATTGAGAATAACAGGAGTCAGGTTTCTGTTATTCTCCAACCAACTGGCTGGTTGGTTGGAGAATACATTACAAATATGGAAATTAAGAATTATAAACTGGAGTTAAGAGTATTAGTATAAACTTGGGGTATTTGACATAAATCAATAAGTAACAGAGTAAATAAATACAGAAACACACACAAGCACACACACACAGCTCTTTCTGCTGAGTAAAATAGAAGCAATGGCACCTGAGGAACAATGAACACATATAGATCTTGATTTCAAAATACCATTTCTCCCAAATAAGGAATCAGGGTTTCTCGGAAACCACAGAATAAGTAGAAGGTAAATCTACAGCATCTTCCTGTGCCAGAAAGTAAGGAACTGTTCCAAGAACAATGGAATTATGCCCAGAGGACACAAGATCTAGCATGAAGAAACCTCACTGACTAAATCTTGGGAAGTCTGGACATCAAAACAATTATTAACGGGGCTTCCCAGATGGCGCTAGTGGTAAAGAAACTGCCTGCCAATGCAGGAGACATAAAAAAGTGCAGTTCTGATTCCCTGGTGGGGAAGATCCCCGGGAGAAGGGAATGGCAACCCACTCCAGTATTCTTGCCTGGAGAATCCCATGGACAGAGGAGCCTGGAGGGCTACAGTCCATGCGGTTGCAGAGTGGGACACAACTGAAGTGACTTAGCACACACACCCTCTTAAAAAAATATCAAGGTCTAGAAAGACAAAAGTGATTGAGAACCTGTTTCAGGTTAAAGGCTTCCCTGATAGATCAATTGGTAAAGAATCTGCCTGCAATGCAGGAGACCCCAGTTCAATTCCTGGGTTGGGAAGATCTGCTGGAGAAGGGATAGGCTACCCAATCCAGTATTCTTGGGCTTCCCTTGTGGTTCAGCTGGTAAAGAATCCACCTGCAATGAGAGAGACCTGGGTTCGGTCCCTGGGTTGGGAAGATTCCCTGGAGAAGGAAAAGGCTACCCACTCCAGCCTGGAGAATGCCCTGGACCCATGGGTCCCAAAGAGTCAGATACAACTGAGCTACGTTCACTTTCAGGTTAAAAGACACTGAAGATACAGAGAAACTGAAAGTAACGCATAATACTGGGATGGAAGGAAATAGAAGACATTATTGGAAAATTACCTTTGAATATAGAATATAAATTAGATGAGAAATAATAGTAGAAAATAAAAGGGTCCTTGTTCTAGGAAATGCACTCTGAAATATTTAGGATAAAGGGTGATTTGCAACTTATTTTTTAAATGATTCACAAAGAGAAAAGGCATGATAAAGCAAAAGAGCTGGCATGTGAATAAGTGGTGAATCTGAATCTGAAGTACAGAGTGCACTATTTTCACAATTTTTCTGAAGGATTGAAGTTGTATTAAAATTAAAAGTAATGTTTATATCTCTTGTTTTAGAAGAATTAGGAGTAGCAGAAAGGTCATAAATGATGCAGAAGCTAAGATCAAGTCCAACGGTAACAACAACAACAAAATGCACAAGACAGAAGTGAGGCTATGCCGAGAAGGAGTTCAGAATTTTACCACATGAAAGAAGCTGTTTCCATAAAAGAGCTATGCTGTCTAAATCGTGGCCTCACTAATTATGGCTGTGAAAACGGAAGATCAAGTGACTGGCACTGTGACAGTTGAAGAATGAAGAGGCCAGTCATCAATACAATTTTTGAAGTCTTACAAAGATGCAAACAGTGATGCAGAGAAGCCTTTGTCTGTACCCCAGTGTCGAAGTCCTCGAATAAGACGGAATATGTAGATAATAGCAATGAAGACGGTGAGAAAGTGGCATTAAGTGAATCACTTTGGGAGTCCAAAGAAAGACATTAAGAAGGGTTTATGGGGAGCACTGAGAAAGAAGCAGATGAAATGGAAGCTTAACATATAATGACTTTCCCAGGATCAATGAGAAGGAGAAAGTAGGGGGAAAGGTCCTCTATTTGAGAGTATGACCAGAAAGGCAGTATCATCAGGGGAAAACATGCTTCACTTTAAAAAAGGGAAAACTGAAAGCATTCCAAGCAAATGTCAAAACCACAGGTTGTCTCTTCAGTGAATGGTGCTAAGAAAATTGATTATCCGCATTCAAAAGAATAAGTTGGACCCTTACCATACAACATATACAAAATCAACTCAAAATGGACCAAAGATCCAAATGAGAAAAACTATTAGAGGAAAGCATAGGGGAAAATCTTCGTGATATTGGATTTTTCAATGATTGCTGAAATACAATACCCAAAGCAAAGCAACAAAAGAAAAAATACATAAATTGGGCTTTAACAAAATTGAAAACTTAATACATCAAAGGACACATTAAGGAAGTGAAAAAGTCAATGCACAGAATGAGGGAAAATATTTACAAACCATATATCTGATAAGGTCTAATATCTAGAATATAGAAAGAATTCTTACAAAAACAACGAAAAGACAATTATAAATGGCCAAAGGGCTTGAATAGACATTCCTCCAAAGAAGACACACAAATAGCCACCAACCACATGAAAAGATGCTCAACATGACTAGTCACTAGGAAAATGCAAATCAAAACAAGATACCACTTCATACCCACTAGGATGGCCACAATAAAAGATAGAAGATAACTGCTGATGAGGATGTAGAGAAACTGGAACCTCCATACATTGCTAGTGGAAATGTAAAATGGTAGAGCCACTGTGGAAAACAGTTTGGCAGCTCCTCAGTAACCTAAACATAGAACTATTACAAGACTCAGCAATTTCACTCCTAGGTGGTCGTGTATGTGTGTGTGTGTAATACACAAAAGAGAATTTGTATGCAAATTTTCATAGCAGATCTACTCACTGTACCAAAAGGTGGAAATAGCCCAAATGTCCACCACAGATGAATGGATAAACAAAGTGAGATAAATCCATACCATGGAGTATTATTTAGCTTTAAAAAGACATGAACTACCAATACTTGCTACTTGGATAAATCTTGGAAAACTTATGTGAAGTGAAAGAGGCTAGACACCCTAAGACCGCTTACTCTATGATTCAATTTGTATAGAATATCCATCCACAATAGGTAAATCCACAAAGATAGAAAGCAGGTCAATGGATGCCAAGGGCTAGGAGGGGAAGGGTGCAAGGACATAAAGAGTGACTACTTAACTGGTATGGTCTCTTTTTGCAGGGATAAAGAAAGTTCTAGAACTAGATTGTGATGACAGTTGCACAATATTATGAACATACCTAATGCACTGAATTTTACACTGTAAGTTGGTTAAAACAGTAAGCTTTCTGTTATATATACTTTACCACAATTTTAAAAATGCAGATTATTTTAGAGAACATAATAGAAGTAGCTAGACAGGTGTGAAATTCTGTCGAGTGTCTGCAGGTTGGGGAACAGATGGGAGGAGTCACATGAAGACAACGAAAAGGCACTTTGAAAACACATTTTGAAGAGCTTTGAAGATCACATTGAAGAGTTTGAACGTTACTTTAGAATAAAGAACCACTGAAGACTTTTAAGCAACATGGTTAATTGACCTGAAGAAGTTCTAAAGTTACTGTGACACTCTTTTACATGGAGGCCTGATATGACACCTAGACATCTATCAGACATTCTCTTTTATTGATAGCTTCATTAATGAACTTGATTCGATTGTCTCTTTCCCTGGAAGCCAGGGCACAAAAGGCCTTTCCTGGTATATAATTTTTCCAGTCTTCTCAAACTGTAATAAGCCAAAAGTAGCCAGACTGGTGGCCATCCCTAACAAGGTTTTAATAGGTCTTTTAGGATGCTTTTTACACAGGGATATGAACGCCTCCCTAGACAATTAGTGGCTTGAAGGCCTAGGCTATTTGAACAAACATATTTCCCCTGCTTTCAGGCAGCCCCAAAGCCTCCTCCCAGCTGTGGGATGACCCTTGTGTGTCAGCACAAAAGCCGGGGCTGCTAACATTTCATGGCAGAAAGTCAACTCCACAGCCTGCAAGTCTGGCATGTGAGGCATATAGATCTATCTTTAATCAAAACCACAGTCAGTTGGCACTTCGGGCACTCCAAGAATGCAGACAGGAATTCTTGATCCGACTCCGGCCAAAAGCTCCCATGAACACCTGACATTGAGAGACTTGGCAAAAAATCCATCCTTAACTCTTCACTCTTTGAGACACTATTGTGTCTCAGTTAGATGAGCTCCTAAATCTCATACAGAGGCCACACGGCCATACTTCTCTAATTGTGTGCCTCTCCTGGATTTCATGGAGAAGGGAATGGCAACCCACCCCAGTTTTCTTGCCTGGAGAATTCCCATGGACAGAGGAGCCTGGCAGGCTACAGTCCATGGGGTTGTAAGAGTGGGACATGACTTAGCAACTAAACCACCACCTGGATTTCAAAGTATTATACTTACAGATTCAAATATTCAACTAAAAATATATATATATATATATTTTTATTTTTAAAATCAACCACACAGTTGCTAGGGTTCATTCAAGATCCTTCATGAGTTGCCCATCATCACTCTAACCTTCTAGATTCAACTCCCACTTTCCCCACAGAACCCTAACTTGCACCCATTTATCTCTTAGTTGTGTGTCTTCTGATGTGTCAGTTACTGAGGATTCGTGGGTGAGTAAAACATGGTTTCTGCCTTCATGGTATTATAGCAGCTCAAAATAAAGACGGACACTGGGCTGTTGCAGAAACAAGGCATTTGCCAAGTGTGTCTCTCCAGCACTGTTTCAGTACCTGTCAAATCTTTTTGCCAAAGACATTGGGAGCTTTACAAGACTAGCGACATCTCCCCATTCCAGGTAGGACTTGATTTGGCATTGTTTTAATCACAGTGAGATGGAAACTTAGGACAATTAGACCAGCCAGGCAGGTTCTACCATCCCTTTTTGTCTGTTTACCCAGAAAACACCAGCTCTGCCCCTCCTCTGAGTCTGGTGTGTGTCTCCCCAACTTGAGTGATCCAGGATTCTTAAGGCACGTGTACAACCCATAACGAAACCTCATGGCCTTGACCAACTGATGGCTACAAAAAGTGAGGCAGTGTTACATCCTTTTAATACCACCTGGATCTCAACTGTGCTGTCAGATCACAACTCTTTTACTTTACGTTTTGAGACATAAAGGGGCAAGTCTCTTTCTAACCTGTTATAGAATCATTAAACAACATGCAGAATTTTGGACAATTTTAATCTCAGAAATGTTTACATGATTCACATGTTTTCTCTACTTGTGTAATATATAGAATATATTTTACAGTGACTTGTTTACGAAGAATAAACAACTAGCACAGTTTGTTAATACTATTTCTCTTGAAAAGAGAAGAAAAGAATTATACGCTAAGTGTCACTGAATGTGTTAGTCGCTCAGTCATGTCTGACTATTTGGGACCCCATGGATTGTAGCCCACCAGGCTGCTCTGTCCATGGAATTCTCCAGGCAAGAATATTGGAGTGGGTAGCCATTCCTCCCTCCCGGGGATCTTCCTGACCTCCCGGGGATCGAACCCAGGCAGGTTCTTTACCATCGTAGCTACCAGGAGGTAGATGGTTAATTTTCTATTTTAATATCACTAGGCTCAGGGATTCCCAGAAAGCTGGTAAACATCTCTCTCAACCTCCCCTCCTGCTCTTGCAGCTGGGACACCCATTTTCTCCTGTCATCAGACATCAGAGCTCCTGATTCTTGGGTCTTTGAACTACTGGGCTTACACCAGTGCACTTACCATTCAGGTTCTCAGGCCTTATGCTCAAACTGGTAGATACACCATTGGCTCCCCTAGTTCTCAAGCCTTTAGACTTGGACTGAATTATACCACTGGCTTTCCTGGGCCTCCAGCTTGCAGATGGCAGACTATGGGATTTAGCCTGCACACTCATGAGTCAGTTCCTATAAGAAATCCCCTCAGGTATAGATTCTATAGATGGTGCTCCTCTGGAGAACTCCAATATACCCTTTAAAGGGGAAGCTGACTGAGGAGTTCCATAGCATGGTGCCGAGCACGTGGAGAGTTTGTGACGAGATAGTGATTTTAGTAATTAGTGTGCTTCCATAGGCAGAGCACGTGGAGAGTTTGTGACGAGATAGTGATTTTAGTAATTAGTGTGCTTCCATAGGCAGAGCACGTGGAGAGTTTGTGATGAGATAGTGATTTTAGTAATTAGTGTGCTTCCATAGGCAGAGCACGTGGAGAGTTTGTGACGAGATAGTGATTTTAGTAATTAGTGTGCTTCCATAGGCAGAGCACGTGGAGAGTTTGTGATGAGATAGTGATTTTAGTAATTAGTGTGCTTCCATAGGCAACGGGCACTCTTCCTTTATTCAGATCCTCCTTGAATTTTCAAATAGCACTTTTTTTAGTGCCTATTAGGTCAATTTCATTTACAGACAGGAATTCAAGATAATTAGTGACTAAATTCTCATCAATTTCCTTCCACTTTGCAAACTGAAATCAATGTTTCTTTCTGGTAGGAACAAAAAGTTTACTTTATTTAGGAGGCCGGCAGCCTGGGGATATGTGTCCAAAACCCAACTCTGAAGATTCTGGTCAACCATGAAAGTGTTTAAAGGAAGACCAAACTAACACCAGTTTCTGATATATCTTAGTGAGTCATTAGCCACACAGCTTCTTGTCTATTATCTCCACTGTTTCTACCGTGTGTGTCAAATATTCTATTTGCTAGAATAAGGTTTAAACAGAGGCAGTAATAATTGTGAAGTTTGTGTGTAGACAAAAATTATTGCTGGGCACCTGTGAACCATGACTGAGTGTTCATTTTGGATGGCATTAGTGTGAGACAAAAGCCTATCCCAAGGCTATTAGAATCTTGCTACCCAAGTAGACCAACATGGAAATAAGGCAATCCAAGATCCTCTACAAAGCCTATAGAGTCAGTTCACCAGCAGACTCAACTCTTCCCAAGGCTAGTGCAAGGTCTGGATTCAGATGGAAGCAGTAGGAATTTTGCCTTAACTTCCAACCAAGGAGTCCTCAGTTTTAGAAATTACTGGTTCTTTATTTAAAAATGATGTGTTTTCCCTGATTCAGTTTTTTACCTGTTAACACTTACAGAAGAGGAGAGGTAGGGTCAGTATCGTAGAATACAAACAGGCTTACAACTGGCCATTTCTAAACCAACTCAATTTCACTTTCCAGGACAGTTTCTTTATGACCCCAGGGCAAAGGAAAAAAAAAAAAAAAAAGACTCAGAGTGAACACTGAATTCTTCTGTTCTAATTCCTCCTCTCCCTAAACACACACATACAAATTCTGAAGCTGCAAAGGCAGACCCAATACAATCTAGAATATCAACACATCCTACAGGTCATCTGGTCTCAACTTCTCTCCAAAATAACAACAGCAAGATTCTATTAAAGAAAGAAAACAGAAGAAATATGGGGAGAAGGTTAATAGCCATATAAAATAGAAAGTAAACTTAACCTCAGCAAATATAAAATTTTGATAATGAAAATCCTTAGCAAACAAAGGAAATCCATCACTGGAAACATGATACGGAAGGTAGACGGTCATGGCTCTAGAAAGGACGTACTGTTTCAATGAGAAATTAAAGATTCTTTGAGATTCAAACACATTATGCAAAAGACACCAGGCTGCTGTCCCAAGGACAACCTAGCATGGCTTTCCTTCCCTAGAGCAGGAGAGGCCACCAGATGTCAGCGAAAGCTAGAAAATGAAATCAAGTTTGGGTGTTTAAAAAAGATAACTTGTCTAAATTTACACTAGGAGATAACATTCTGGACATGTTTTAATAATAATAATGAAAAGTAATGATAATAAAGGGAATTTCAAATACAAAGAAATTACCAAAAAATTTTGTTAATGAAGACCATGATAAGTGAACTACCAATTTTTCTCATATTATCAAAGAACATCTATTTTAGTTAACCAATGCCGCATCAGGGGAGAAAGAAACAACGGTTCCTATTGATCAGATACACAGCAAACAGTAAATTATTTTCATAAACTTGGCCATCAGATGCATTTCCACTTGGGATCAACACAAGCATCCCATGAAATGGACAGCTATTGGAGGAACACAACTTTTGAATAATCCCAAGGAATTTTTACTAGCTTTTCCACTCTCCCCATGCAAATAACCTTGCTCAGATCCTTACTGGCAATTTTAGAAAAGGTTCCCCTATTTAGGGAATTGATACTGCCGCAAAGAATCAAGTGAAAATAATCAGTTCCCTTCACTTCCATCAGACCTAAAATTACAATGCTATGCTTAGAACAGATGGGTACCTTCTAGAAAATTTCATATTTTTCTACTATGAAGTCATTGTTTCTTGTGGGGGCCTCACCTGTACTTTCAAATTAGCCATTTCTCAAGAATTAGCTACCGCTGTTTGCCTCAAAAACAAAATTATCCTTGAAGAAATAAAAATTAATATTTTTACCACATTATGCTTTCCTGTTGTGTAGGTATAATAATTCCACGTCCATTTTACAGATGAGGAGATCAAGGCTAAATAATTAACCCGTTTGCACATTGAATTAACTTCAGCAACAAGCTCCCATTTGTAAATCTTTCTGACTCAACTCTAAGAGCAAGTAAACAAAGAGCCATATGCTATTGTAACTGTTTTCAGTTTCCCAAGAAAATCACCAAATAAAGGTAGAACAATGAGGCAAATACAGTTATCCAACAGAAAAAAAATAAATAAAACATTGAGAACAGTCAGCTAAAGCAATTTTTGTCAAATTCTAGGCTAAGAATATTAAACTTGTCATGAGACTGTACCATTGTAAACAAAACAGAAGTTATATATTTGTCATATATCAGAATATTGGTTTTTTTCCTCCATATCTTTGGCAGGAACAGAATGGGTTGTGAGCCAAACTCACTTAATGTTTGCTTGTTAAGGTTTAATTTTATATTTTTAAATTTAAATGCGAAGAAACTAGAAGAAGTAGAAAAGTACCAGTTATGGGGATTTAAGAAGAAGCCCTAATAATATAAATGATTTACTCTCCTGAGTTCTGAACTAACCGAGATAAACAGAAGTCAGGCAAATGAGACCACAAATGTCAGCTAGACGTGAGCTCTTGGAGGCAACTCTGGAGGGAGGCAGCAAAGGTCCCTAACAATGTATCCTGAACAGATCTACCTAGAAGCAGGACTCAAGGCAAGGGTTTGACCACAGGTAACAGTTTATTTGGGAGCTAATCCAAGTATTAGAAGAGTGAGGGAATGGGACAGGGAGGGGAAGAAAGTCAGCAAAGAGTGTGTGCTAAAGCCAGTTACCAATGTGGGCAGCCTGACCGCAACCCAGCAGGGCACTTCTGGGAGTAAGAAGAGAACTCATCTCTGAGAGTTACTCACCCCAGTGTCTACATGAATCAATTCCCACCCAGCTCGTTAGAGAGCTGCCTCTAGGGACATCAGCTCTAGGGCACTTCCAGCTTGTCCTGTGCATGGGCCAAACACATTCCTATGGCCAGGCACATACACTAAGGGAGTGCAGGTATTGGTAATAAGCAACCTTCTGCCTGTCCAGGTGAAGGCTGGGAGAAGAGAGATGGGACATCCACAGCATTTGCTAACTCACTGAGTCACAGGCTACTGCTGCTGCTGCTGCTAAGTCACTTCAATCGTGTCCGACTCTGTGTGACCCCACAGACGGCAGCCCACCAGGCTCCCTCATCCATGGGATTTTCCAGGCACGAACACTGGAGTGGGTTGCCATTGCCTTCTCCAGAGTCACAGGCAGTACACACCAACCTCACCATGGCTAAGAGTAGACCAGCCCTTAGGGTTCCCTGAGCCAAAAAAAGGGAAAAGACTGAGCCATGCATACTTATCTACTCATCCAAACTCACATCGGCCAAGGCTCTCCTCTGCTAAAAGGAATAAGTCAGGGGAGCAAGAAGACCAGGAGTGACCTCTGATGGAACTAGGGAAAAAGGTCCCCCCATAATGACAGCCCTGGATGAGATGTATAGCAGATGAGAAGTACCTAGAAACACTACCTAGAATGTCTTCACTCATCTTTTTTATTTACCTGTTGTTACTAAAAAAGAAATCCCAAGCAACTCACTCTTTCTGGTTTGACTTAGGTTTCAGTGAATTATTAGTACATTTCTAACATAATCTTTCCAGTAGTCATGTATGGATGTGAGAGTTGGACTATAAAGAAAGCTGAGTGCAGAAGAATGGATGCTTTTGAACTATGGTGTTGGAGAAGACTCTTGAGAGTCCCTTGGACTGCAAAGAGATCCAACCAGTCCATTCTAAAGGAAATCAGTCCTGAATATTCACTGGAAGCTGAAACTTCAATATTTTGGCGACCTGATGCGAAGAACTGACTCATTTGAAAAGATCCTGAGGCTGGCGAAGATTGAAAGCAGGAGGAGAAGGGGATGACAGAGGATGAGATGGCTGGATGGTATCACTGACTCAATGGACATGAGTTTGAGTAAACTCCGGGAGTTGGTGATGGATAGGGAGGCCTGGTATGCTGCAGTCCATAGGGTTGCAAAGAGTTAGACACTACTGAGCGACTGAACAGAAAATAGTTTGAGCACTAGAGATCCAAAACAAATACATTCAACAGAGTTGACTGGCATAAAAATTACTTCTAGATTATATATATATATATATATATGTATATATATCTCCTCTATATATTCTCTAAGGGAGAGTTCAAAATCATAACCCAGTGATTGGGTAGTAAAAATCAGTCTACTTTAAAATATTTTTATAACTCCCAGATACCAACTAAATTGACTTAAAGAGGTGAGAAGTAAATGGGGAAAAATAAATATTACGAACAGCAAAACAGCCAAGTATATAACATGTTAGGAAAAAACAAAATGTTTTTATGGGGTTATATCATACTTATACTGAAAAGTGAAAGCGATAGTTGCTCATTCATGTCCCGCTCTTTGCAACCCCGTGGACTGTAGCCCCCCAGGCTCCTCTGCACACAGAATTCTCCAGGCAAGAATACTGGAATGGGTAGCCATTCCCTTCCTAAGGGGATTTTCCCAACCTAGGGATCAAACCTGGGTCTCCTGCATTGCAGGCAAATTCTTTACTGTTTGTGCCATCATGCTAAGACCTAAATAACTTCTGGATGTGGCAAACCAACATAACATCTGATTTATTTTATTTGAAAAGAGAACGCTTTCTGACATGAAAAATATACGGCAGCCCAGTGTGTGTATGTACATATATACAAATACACAGATACATATACACATAGGCTATGTGTACTTGTATATATGCGTTTATATCACTGACTTATTGAATGAGATTAAGTAATGGTCATTGGCAATTTCCAGCTTTGTAGACAATCAACATGGATGTATAAAGTTTCCCTTTCAAAAGCAAATGTGTGCTATAAGAAGCAAGGGACTATCTTTCACAGTGAAAGACAGTGTATTACTCATTCCTCATTCATTTATTCATTCCACAACGACTAAGTGCCTACTTGGCAGATGGAAGATTAGGAAACTGCAGAAAAGAGGTTGTACGTGTTATCTATTGCTGTATAACAAATTAACCCCAAATGGCGTTCCTTAGGACAACAAAAATGTATTAATTATCTCACAGTGTCAGAAATCTGAAGGAGGCTTAGCTGGGTGCATCTGGCTGGGGAGGCTGCAGTCAAGAATCAGCTGGGGCTGTGGTCACCTTAAGTCTTGGTTGGGCTGGAGGATCTGCTTCCAAGGTCACTCGGGGGATCGTTGCTCAGAGCCCGCAGTTACCACAGGGTCTTCTCCAAAGGACTGCACACAAAATGGCAGCTGGCCTCCCTAGAAGCCTAAGCTCTAAGAGAGAGCGAGCCACAGGCAGGAACCTGCCTGGCAATCTCTCATGAGACAAGTGTATTTAGGGACTAAAGACATCATGTAAGAAGTGCTGCTACCCTCAAACCACCATGATGGAGTGAGCACATGGAAAGAGCCCATAGACCCAGAGAAAGACACCTGAGGAGCCCCAGCTGTGGCGTCCTCAGCCCAGGCGGCAGACTGTGCGTGTGGAGACCTTAGAGACCAGCCAGCCTCGGCCACAGAGGACTTTCACCCCATGAGAGACCTCGAGTGGGAATCCCCTTGCTGAGCCCAACCAACTCAGTGCTATTGGAGATAATGAGAGATCGTTGTAACCAGCCATTACCTGAGGGTGGTCTGTGACAGAGTAATAGATAATCTGAAACAGATCTTACAGAGAATACAATCTCCTTCACCTTCAACAAGAAAGACGATTCAAAGGCACCGTATAGAGCCGCACACGACTGAGCACACACACACGTATTTGTCTAAGAAGACTCCATTGTGTTTTTGGAGGTTTTGGCAACCTGAAAGCCAGGGAATGCGTTCCCTCTGCTTCCTCTCTTCCCTTTAAGGACTCTTACAGCACTTTTTCTTGTGCAGAAGCTCACCTCTGTCAAACCTTTTTCATTACGAAACAAGTGAAACACCATTTTCCAATCCCTCAGTTCGGAAGTTCTAGTGATCCTCACCTGCACAAATGGCTATTTTTGAGAGACAAAACTACCAAATGACTGAGGAAGTATTTTACTGGAAGACAGAAACATCAAAAAGGTCATTTTCAACATGCCATTAAGTTCTGTTGTTTTGTCTTAACACGATGCAATCACCTCACCAGGAGTGAAAGACAACCAATGCAGACAACAGTCAACAAGGCATTTGCTACCCAGACCTGAACTTACAGGATGCTACTGTGCAGGGCGTCCCTGGTGGCTCAGAGGTTAAAGCGTCTGCCTGTAATACAGGAGACCTGGGTTCGATCCCTGGGTCGGGAAGATCCCCTGGAGAAGGAAATGGCAACCCACTCCAGTATTCTTGCCTGGAGAATCCCATGGACAGAGGAGCCTGGTGGGCTACAGTCCACGGGATCGCAAAGAGTCGGACACGACTGAGCAACTTCACTTTCACTTTCACTGTGCAGGTAAGTAAGCCACCTCAAGAGTGACAATCATAGCATCTGCCAGTGAGATCGATCATCTGCCTCCCCCTTCCTAGAATCTCACTGCCCAAAGACGGATCAATAGGGTTTTAGAGTGACACAATTAACAGCACCATTCGAAGCTGTTAGAGCTTAAAATTTATTGCAGCCTTAATGCACAGAATAAAGTAATTTACAAGCAATTGTTGTTAGCAGTAGCTAGAGAATGGGTAACTGACCATTCTGGTGAATGTAATGGCAGTCCAATAGCTGGTCCTTTTTGTGGCGTTTGTAAAAGAGCCTCCCCCACCTCAACTCTGCTCCCCTGCAAAGATCCACCTTGTCAACTATCAGGCAAAATAAAAGAAGGTATTCTAGAGCAGGGCTTCCCTGGTGGCTCAGCGGTAAAGAACCTGCCTGCAGCGCAGGAGATGCAGGTTTGATCCCTGGGTCGGGAAGATTCCCTAGGGAAGGAAATAGCAACTCACTCCAGTATCCTTGTCTGAGAATCCCATGGACAGAGGAGCCTGATGGGCTGTAGTACATGGGGTCGCAAAAAAGTGAGACACGACTTAGGGACTAAACAACAACATTCCAGAGGAAATAATACCCACAGGACTAAAAAAATGCCACCAGAACGTATAGTCTGCTCTTCTAGGGGAAGGTGCAGTTAAACACAGTAGATTTGTAAGACAGTCTCCTGCACAGAGGTGTCTGCAACACTACCTATCAGACTCTAATGACATATTAGAATGTTTTAGGAAGAAATGAACAGTTTCACATGAATACATTAGGTGCAAAAACGTTGTTGATATTTATTCAAATACAGGTGTTTCAATAGTTGCTCACAGAACAACTCATGGGCCACAGGCTTAGTTTCTGCAAAAATCCCTTGCTAGGACTAATCAAAATGGGAAGGCAATGGGGGTGGCTGGTAGCCAGCAAACAGGGAACAGGGGCCTGTGGGGCAGGGGACAGGTGAGGGGAAAGGAAGTGAAACATCCAAGCTTCTAACTCATCAACTCTTTTCCCCTAAGTCCCTGGCAGCTCCCCTACATGGGAGTTACTGTTGCCACATATGCTAAATACGAACTCAGTGGCCTGGGTCCTCCTTTCTACAGGTACAGAAAGTCAAAACAGCTTTGCTGTCAGACCACTGCTGGAATGTTTGACTGGCTCTGTAGACCTCAGAGTCCTTGGCTGCAGGTTTTTGATACGTATATGCTGACCTTTAACTCTGGGCCAGCTCTGTCCTTTACTGCAGGTGCAACATGGACTATGTTCCTGAAGTTCCTTATTTAGTCACTTTGTTAGAGTGTGATAGGCAGGGTCACTCTGTAGGTCAACTCCTGTTTCCTTGGGCCAACCCAGAGAGCATACTGGACACCATCCTTACTTCCTGAGAGAAGCATTCCAGTTAGGCATTCCCATATCCTATTCACCTAAGTTAAATACTTCACTAACAGGTGGGTGTTGGATGAAAGACACGAGCTCAACAAATGCAGTTCATGTGACTGACCCTCATCTGCAAACCTGATGGCATGACCTCTGCAGCAATAGTTCAGGTCCAGAGGCACTTCTGAATCACCTAGAGGGCTCCCAGGTGCTGCTAGGGGTAAAAAATCTGCCTGCCAATGCAGGAGACACAAGAGACGCAGGTTCGATCCCTGGGTCAGGAAGATCCTCTGGAACAGGGAATAGCAACCCACGCCAGTACTCGTGGCTAGAAAATTCCACGGACAGAAGAACCTGGCAGGTTACAGTCCATGGGGTCGCAAAGAATCAGACATGACTGAGCACAGCACACACAAAGGGCTTCTTAAAAATGCTGACGCCTAGCCTGCCGCAGAACAGTTATGTCAAAATAACCAGGAGAAGGGCCATTGCACTGGTATTTTTTAAAGCTCCCTTATGATTCTCATGTGCAGCTAAGTGCGTTTCTGCTTTATATTATTTTCAGAGACAATAAATTCTTATTGGTTTCAGAATAAAAGTTTTTCAATGCCTTTTCTTCCTGTAGGGCTGACCACCCTTAACTGTTCACCTCTAACTGTTGCTATACGTAGTACTGCAAAAGGCCCTTAATTCCTCATTGAAAGGAAATTTACTAGTTAAGGGGAAAAAAAAAAAAAAGGGAAGACTATTAGGAAAGGGATGGGATAACCTGTGAGGTAGCAGGGAGGTTCAAGAGGGAGGGGACATAGGTATACCTATGGCTGATTCATGTTGATGTATGGCAGAAACTAATACAATATTGTAAAGCAATTATCCTCCAATTAAAAATTTAAAAATTGAAAATAAAAGACAAAGGAAGAGCTCTTAGAGAAACTGTTGCTTAAAAGCAGAGATTCTGTACTCAATGTTATCCTGAGTCTAGTCATCATCCATAAAGATTTAGCAATTGTTTCCAAGTATCTTATGTAACCCAAAGCTGGGTGCCCTCTAGACCAGAATTAACATAGTGTTGTGTCCACAAGCCAGCACAAGTATATCCCCAAAAAGCCTTGACAAAGGGTATGAGTCTTTGCTTATCCTTTTTTGAAAAGTTTAGAGAGAAGAAATTATATAGCCATAAAACATAGCACAGTTAAGCTTAAAAACACCATCTTCCCAAAATTCCACATCGCAAAATAACAAGCATCTCTAATATTAGCATCTCCTCCAAGCTCTTTCAAAAACACCCCGTCTCTCAAAAACTCAGCCTCCTCAGCATTTTTCATTTCTCTCTCCTCTTTTTCTAACCCATCCTTTCCTTCTATAAATAGCTTTCTGTCTCTATCATATTGCTGTCATCACTACTTTTTATGTTTTATGCCCAGCACCCATGATTTCTTTTTCTAGTAATAGGAGCACTTTCCTCAGGAAACCACCCCTTTTCTTGAAAGTGTTTCAAATGTGGCTGAGCAAACCTGTCTCCAGGGCTGAGTGTGAGCCTGGCCATCACCTGGAATCCACAGTGACTTGTCTACTCAGGATGCGCACAGGCCAGTCAGGACGGTTAGCAGCAACAGGCCAACTTCAAGACTGCTTAAGCTGTCAGACAAACAGTTTTCTCTTTCTTCTGAGGATACCAGCCTGAGAGATAGAATACATGTCTAATAGCCCAAAGTGAGTACAGGAAGTCTGAGAATGAAAACCGACAAGGACCCAGAACACAGAGGTGGAAAGAAAGTGCACTTGTGTGTAAGAGCATCACTCCAGTAGGTTAATCCCAAACCTACTACGTTTCTGATGGAAACCAGCTGCACTTCAAGAAAAACTATCCTGTTTCACAAGTGAAAGAGCAATTATTTTAAAATATATTGAGCTAGGTTTCTGTCACTTGAGACTGAAAGTTACATGCAATACAGAAACCAGTGCTTAGAAATTAGGGTTATTATAAAAAAGAGTCCACAACAGGGAACTGGCCGAGCAGCACTAGGAGACTTCTATCCTAACTAAGCTAAGAAGTTGGAAGTGTTTGTTAAGAGGTGATTGACCTACTGCTCCTGGGGATACAGAGCGCTTGCGTAAGAAGCCTGGACTATTAGGAAATTTTGCAGAAAAGCTCTAGAACATAGGGATTTATCAAGTTACTCCTCACTAAGCTCCAGCAAGAAATAAACTTCCTTTACAAAGAACTTATACGCATGCTCACCTTACTGGATACAGAGGGAAGAACATAAAACCTTGTGAAGACAGACCCTTTCTACCTACAAGTAATTGGAGATGTTTTCAATTCTGTTTGCATTTTACTTGCTGGTTAGAGATCCTAAGTTATCTGCCCCAGCCAGGATAAAGGTGGAATTGAAGCTAAAAGTGGAACAGGAGATAAGATAGCAGGAGGAATCAATGACTTTCTCCCTCAGGCTTCTTTTAAACACGCCTCGACCTGTGAACTTCCTGTGACTATTTTAAAAGGAGACAGTCAACCCCAAGGAAAAGAGCCAGTCATTGGACTGCAGATTAGGGAGAAGGGGAAGGTGAGATGGGACTTCTGACCCATCTTGAGACAGAGGCCAAACTGGAGAGATATTAGATAACTGGTTAGCTAGACAGAGCTTACTCTGGGGCCCACTCACCAGTATCTAAAGTCAGTGGCACCGACTTAAGATAACTAGTTTGTCTTTATTAAAATTTACTGACATCTAACAGAGCCCAAAACTAGCCCAAGCCTACTAAGCTTTTAAAGAAATTGTGTTTTTAAGAGAATCCTCAGTCAGTTGAACAAAAGCCTACACACCTGATTTTCTGCAGCTTTTCTTTTTTCACTTAGCAATGTCTTGGGAAGGGGTTCATACCAGTCCCTACTCCCTCAAGTTCTACAGATTTCATTGTACAAAAGTTTTATAATCTATTCAGCAAGTTCACTATTCTGACCACCGACTTTTACCCAATTCAGAGACATCCTAAAGAACGCTGCAGTGAATATCCTTGTGTGTACTTATGAAAAGAGGTTTTTTCTTTAAAATTCAATTTTATCTTTATTGCCCATGTATTTTGTGTTTCATTACCAGACCCTAGAGTCTTAGAAACAGCCTCCAAAATTTTAAACAAAGACCCCAGCGACAAAGAGCAAAGTACCCCCAAAGGCTGAAATATTAAGACCTGACCTTTTGTAATGCTCCGGCTTCCCACCAGCACAGTCTCCACACTCCAATTCTCTTTTCCTTTCTGGTTGGTTTTGCCAAACTTCCACAGTTTCTGGGTATGCCAGCAGTGTGTTTGTTTTTCATTTTCTTGTGGCTTGCGAAGCCGCAGATGTGGGTGGGTGGCGGGACTCAGCACTTCACTTCCTTAGCAGTAAGTACCAACATGGCACTGCACACATATGGTTCCCATTAAAGTATATGGCAGGCACGTGTCTAATCTAGAGGGTGAAATTGGCAAAACTGAAACAGCTGTAGCTTTTGAGTCTCCCTTTTGAATGGGTACTACAGGAGGTGAATAGTTCAGCCCCCTTTTCCAACCTGCTTACATGATTTCTTTCTTGCAAAGCGGTCAGTTTCTTTCTACTTTTGTTTATATATTCTAGGATTTTCCCCAAACTTTTCCTGGTTCAGTATTTCTTTCTCATTATAAAAAAAAAAAATGTAAAAAGCCATTTTGCATAGTCTATAAATACCACTGACAAACAACAACCTCCAGTGCAGGCAGAAACTGGGTGACCAGGTATTGGTGTATTTTAGAAGGTGTCAACTAAAAAGATGCACAACCTGAGAGTTTTGAGTTAAGTTTTACTTGGGGCAAAATGAGGACTGCAGCCCGGGAGACAGCACCTCAGACAGCTCTGAGAAACTGCTACAAAGAGGCAGTAGGGGAAGGTCAATATATAAGATTTTGGTGAAGGGGGAGTTCAGTGCAATTAAGCATTCATTTTACAAAAGGTTTTCTGCTAGTCATGAGGAGATAATGTCACCATGAAGGGGTTTAGGGCTTATCTAGATATGAAGAGATACAAGGATTTGGATCATGAAATCAGTCCTGAAAATCTCTAACTATCCAAAGACCTGTTCCACCAGTTTCCCTGGAGTACAGAGTGCCTCACTCTCCACCCTGAATTCCCCTCAGGGAGTGTTGAAGGTCAGCAGCCACAGCAGCCCAGGGTTCAATCTTTGCTGAGGCAGATGGCAAATGTCCTTGTTGTTCAGTTATTCTGAAAGTTAAAAGCATGGTCCAAACTTAAATGGAGAATTAGGAAACATCACCATAGAGATATTGCAGAAAATATAAAAATGGGCGAGACTGACCAGGAAGAATATATGAAGTCTGGCCAGCTTTGGAGGAACTGACCTCTAAGGGACAGGGCAAGGAACCATCAAGACACAGTCAAAGATGTGGAATAAATATCTGTAAAGTTTAATGTCCCAGAAGGCAAGAGAGAGTGTCTTAGTTCATTCAGGCTGCTAAAACGAAAATACCATACACTGGGTGGCCTATTTCTTGTAGCATCTAAAGATATCCTGGAATGCGAAGTCAAGTGGGCCTTAGAAAGCATCACTAGGAACAAAGCTAGTGGAGGTGATGGAATTCCAGTTGAGCTATTTCAAATCCTAAAAGATGATGATGTGAAAGTGCTGCACTCAATATGCCAGCAAATTTGGAAAACTCAGCAGTGGCCACAGGACTGGAAAAGGTCAGTTTTCATCCTAATCCCAAAGAAAGGCAATGCCAAAGAATGCTCAAACTAGCACACAATTACACTCATCTCACACGCTAGTAAAGTAATGCTCAAAATTCTCCAAGCCAGGCTTCAGCAATACATGAACCGTGAACTTCCTGATGTTCAAGCTGGCTTTAGAAAAGGCAGAGGAACCAGAGATCAAATTGCCAACGTCCACTGGATCATCAAAAAAGCAAGAGAGTTCCAGAAAAACATCTATTTCTGCTTTATTGACTATGCCAAAGCCTTTGACTATGTGGATCACAATAAACTGTGGAAAATTCTGAAAGAGATGGGAATACCAGACCACCTGACCTGCCTCTTGAGAAATCTGTATGCAGGTCAGGAAGCAACAGTTAGAACTGGACATGGAACAACAGACTGGTTCCAAATAGAAAAAGGAGTACGTCAAGGCTGTATATTGTCACCCTGCTTATTTAACTTATATGCAGAGTACATCATGAGAAACACTGGGCTGGAAGAAGCACAAGCTGGAATCAAGATTGCCGGGAGAAATATCAATAACCTCAGATATGCAGATGACACCACCCTTATGGCAGAAAGTGAAGAGAAACTAAAAAGCCTCTTGATGAAGGTGAAAGAGGAGAGTGAAAAAGTTGGCTTAAAACTCAACATTCAGAAAACAAATGGCATCTGGTCCCATCACTTCATGGGAAATAGATGGGGAAACGGTGGAAACAGTGTCAGACTTTATTTTGGGGGGCTCCAAAATCACTGCAGATGGTGACTGCAGCCATGAAATTAAAAGATGCTTACTCCTTGGAAAAAAAGTTATGACCAACCTAGATAGTGTATTGAAAAGCAGAGACATTACTTTGCCAGCAAAGGTCCATCTAGTCAAGGCTATGGTTTTTCCACTGGTCATGTATGGATGTGAGAGTTGGACTGTGAAGAAAGCTGAGTGCCGAAGAATTGATGCTTTTGAACTGTGGTGTTGGAGAAGACTCTTGAGAGTCCCTTGGACTGCAAGATCCAACCAGTCCATTCTAAAGGAGATCAGTCCTGGATGTTCTTTGGAAGGAATGATGCTACAGCTGAAACTCCAGTACTTTGGCCACCTCATGCCAAGAGTTGACTCATTGGAAAAGACTCTGAACCTGGGAGGGATTGGGGACAGGAGGAGAAAGGGACGATAGAGGATGAGATGGCTGGATGGCATCACCATCTAGATGGACGTGAGTTTGAGTGAACACCTGGAGTTGGTGATGGACAGGGAGGCCTGGCGTGCTGCGATTCATGGGGTCGCAAGGAGTCGGACACGACTAGAAACTGAACTGAACTGAAAGGCATCTAGACACCATTCCAAATGAAAGGAAAGCTAAGATTAGACCTCAAGGACACAGAGCTAAGAGTAGGACATCTAAATACCATTGTCACGAGTGGCCAAATGAAAGAGCTAGTCTCCTTTGACAGGCTCAAAGCTTACGACCTCTCCTATTAAAAATAGAGAGGACTGTACCCAAACATTTCCATCTGGAAGTAATTGGTCTTCCAGTCTTAGCCAAGCTTCTAAGGAGGAGGAATCAAAGGCTTTCCATCTCATGATACAAAATGATTCCTTCATCTCTGGTATGCTATCATTCTGTACATAAGTGCAAACTGAGCTGAATGGACTCCCCGTCTCTTCCACCCTCGGGAGAATTCACTGGAAGAAACAGAGATCCAACTGATTTACGATTCTGGACAGTCTTTCCCACATACATGAGAAACTATTTCTCACAGGGCTTTTCTCAGCTGTTGCCTTTTCCTGACGCAAGTGTCAAATGCTCTGGCAGGTGAATTCTCCATCCCTGTGGTGGCCTTGGGTGTTGGCACTCATAAACCAGTATATTTCTGTCATCACCCGAATGCCGAATCTCAAAGGACATGTATATTAGAGAAAGGCAGCTGCTGTGGCTCCTGGGAGGAAAATGCAATTAAGAAATGTTTTAGCACACAACCTCAGCCTTTCCTTTGGAGAATAAGGGGGAGAGCTGGAGAACTCATGGGGGTCCCAGCCAAGGGAATGGCTACATTCCCTCTGTAGAACCAGATACAAGATACATGAATCTAAGAAGCTTAAAAAGAAAACACAGCAAAGGGAAAGTTTAAAGATCAGAGCCCACCTCATGCCTCATTTTGCCCAAACCTTTGTCTGATGTAAAGCCCAGAAACTGTTTCCTTTGATTCTACCTGACAAAGCCCAGGGGTGAAATTTACTTCTAATGTACTTTGTATTGTGCAGACATAGCAGGAACGAATTGGAACTGAAAAAACAAAATGTATTTGTATAAATGGTCATCTAACTCTGTTTTTTCTTTTTTTTTTTTTTAAATTGGAGTATAATTGCTTTTGTTGGCTTCCCAAGTGATGCAGCGGTAAAGAATCTGCCTCCCAATTCAAGAGATGCAAGAGACATGGGTTCAGTCCCTGGGTTGGGAAGACCCTCTGGAGTAGGAAATGGCAGCCCACTCCAATATTCTTGCCTGTAAAATTCCATGACAGAGGAGCCTGGCAGGCTATAGTCCCTAGGGTCACCAAGAGTCTGATGACTTAGTGCACACGCGCGCACACACACATACACATAATTACTTTACAATGTCATGTCAGCTATAGCAATACAACGTGAATCAGCTCTATGTGTATATATATCCCCTCCCTCTTGCATCTCCCTCCCATTTATCTAGGTCATCACAGCACCAAGCTGAGCTCCCTGAAGAGCTTACTTAGGGACAATGTGCAGAGTGAAAACAGGAAACACAAAATCCTGTCTCCTCATGAGCCATCCAAGGTTCTTTCCAGAAGACCCACCCTACTCAATACCTTCAAAGGAAAAACTTAATGACACCCTCACCATATCACAATGGAAAACCTTGTGATTTAAGAGAGTTTTATGCCAATGTAAAATGCCATGTTTATTACCAAAATGCTTTCCAATCTCACACTTATACTGTTTCTTATAAAGCGTATGGAGTGTAGCCTGCCAGGCTCCTCAGTTCGTGGGATTTTCCAGGCAAGAATACTGGCATGGATTGCCATTTCCTTCTCCAGGGGATCTTCCCAACACAGGGATCAAACCCAGCTCTCCCACACTGCAATCAGACTCTTTACTGTCTGAGCCACCAGGGAAGCCCATATTTTAGCACATAGCCCAAATATACCAGACTTCAGCACCCAGGAAGTCACATTTCCCTTTCATACATAAATCACAACAGTTGGAACCCCTCATCCTTTTGATGTGCAATCTTTTCCAGGCTGTCTTAGTCCATTCAAGTTCAGGATGCTCTAACAGAATACTGTCGACTGGGTGGCTTCTAAACAACAGAAATTTATTTTTCACAGGTCTGGAGTCTGGAAATCTAAGGTCAAGGCTCCTGCCTGCTTTGCTGTCTGGTGAGAGTTCTCTCTCTGGTTCACAGACGGATGCTTTTTAACTGTGTCCTCTGTGGGAGGGAGCAAGGTGCTCTCTGGACCTTTTCTTACAAGGGCACTAATCCCATTCACAGGGCTCTGCTCCTACAACTTAATCACCTCCCACAGGCCCCAGCCTTCTAATACTTCACCATGGGACTTAGGGTTTCAACACGGATTTGGGGTGTGGGGAGGACATAAACATTCCATCTACATGTTTAGGTTAGCATAGGTTTTCCCTCTACTAACAGTTCCTGAGTATCTCAGTATTTTGTGTGTTTCCCAGATCCTCCCTTCACCAGGCATTTAATTCTGGATTCTGTGAACTGCTTCTCCTTCCCTAAGGAGAGCCATCCCCAAGTAGAACAGAAACTCTTCCCCTTCACTTTTTATAGCCTAGCAGATACAAGCTACTTTTGAAAAAAAAAAAAAAAAGATACTAAATTTATTCTAAAAGTAATTCAAAGATACTGCACAGTCCCCCACTCCTTTAAGATCCCTGATAAACCAAGTTTATGGCATGTCCTCTCCTCTACATCAGGCCACTTGCTCAGCCCCAAGGGTTTATCCAACATCTGTCTGTGCTCCAGGTACTTCCACCACATCTCCATGTGTAGGTCAAAGGGAACCCAGTCCCAGAGAAAGAAGAAAATGTTTTCCCCACCCTATTCTAAGCCTCATTTAGCAGTGACTTCTTTCCAGAAAGGCTGACAACTGAAACATCCATTTCTGTTGGAGGCAAACTCACTCCAGCTACAACCTTGCAGTTGAGCTGTTCACAGGACAATTCTATGATGACTGATAACCTTCTTCCCAAAGTGTGTGTGCTTAGCCTGGCCCCAGTTTGTAGGATATCAATAGCTCAGTGGCAATTAGGTTATTAGTTATTATTCTGTGATGGGCAGAATACTAGCTCTCAAATATGTCTATATCCTCATCCCTGGAACCTGTGCATGTGTGTGTCACCTTTCAAGGTGAAAGGAACTCTAGATGTGGTAAAGTTGGGGATCTTGAGATTAGAAAACTATCCTGGATTATACGTGTGGACACAATGTCATCACAACAGTCCTTAAAGGTAGAGGACATTTCCTGGCTGTGATCAGGGAGATGTGACCACAGAAGCCTGGTCAGAAAGATGCAACATTAACGGCTTTGCAGTGAAGAAACAGGGCCACAAGCAAAGGGATGTAGGCAGCCTAGAGAAGCCAGAAGAAGCAAGGAAATGGATTTCCCCTAGAGCCTCAAGGAGGAACACAGCTCTGCCAACACCCTGACATTAGCCCACAGTTCTGACCTACAGTTTGTAAGATACATTTGTGCTGCTTTAAGACACTAAGTTTATGGTAACTTGTTATAGCAGCCATAGAAAAAGTAATTCCTTATTCCTTTTCAGTCTCTTCTCATTAAGCATAGAAAAGACATGGAGACGCAGTCTCACCTAGGAATATACATTCCTAGGAATATGCTAGTAATATGTATTATATGTGTTACTCTTGTCGTGTGAGTTAATCTTGGATACAATGTAGGGGATTCTGATAAGCAGAACTTGTGTACTAACTTCAGTCATTCTTGGACACCAGAAAACAATTTAAAACAATAAAGTTAAAGATCATTGGGAGAAATTTTAAATCAATTAGAAATAAATTCTCCAGCTCAAGGTGTCTCAAGTTGTCTGAGACTATTGACATTTGGGGCCTGGCCATTCTGTGTTGGTGGTGGTGAGGGTGTCCTGTGCGTTGTGGGATATTTAGCAGCAACCCTGACTCTACCCATTAGATACCAGTAGCCTCCAACTGTGACAATCAAAAATGTCTCCAGACATGGCCAAGTATCCCCTCGAGAAAAAACTATGGGTGACTGAGAACCAATGTTTTATCCCAAAGGTATATTGGGGGAAAATAAAAGAAGCCGTCTTCCAGGGATAACTTGGCTATTTCAGAATAGGAAAGTGTTCCATTGAGAAATATATGCTGGTAGGATATGTGTCCATCCCACCAGTCATTAGGTTCTCAATGCATGGAACACAGTTTGGGATATAAATATCCATTTTGCGTGACTTAGGTATTTGGATAAATTCATTGCTTTCTCCCCTACTTTTAACACAAGCTCTTTTTCCATGAGTCAATCATTTTTCCTGGCAAACTGACTTCGAATGGCATTAAATAAGAAAGGTATGGTGGCTGCACTTGTAAGGGCATGGCATGACTTCTTAGGAGATCAGGCACCAACTCAACCAACTGGAGGTAGCTTTGAGTTACAGGGCACAGGCTAGTGGGCAGAGGGGATGTTGCCACAGAGCCACTCACTGAGAGGGGCAGCAGCTTCCAGCAGAGCTAAATTAACTTGGGCTAAAGTTATCAGATGGGATCTGTTCTTAGAAAAAAACTCCACTGAAGTAGATGTCCACATATACAAACAGCCCCACACTTCCATTCCATGAATGAAATTTAGCTACATTAACCTTAAGTGCTGGCATCTCAGGCGGCCACATGTACAAGAAATCAAAGGTTATCTATTCTTCTCAAATATGGTAATGATCTAAAAATAGGGAAGTGATTTAGGAACTAAACAAAGCAACAGAGTTGGTTGTTTATAACCTGTGAATAAGCCAGTATATTAATTCAGCAGACAACAATTTGAAAATGAAGACATCACTAGAGCAAACCTTAATCCATTATCAAATCAGATGAACTCAAATTAATAAATTAATGGAGCACTGAGCCCAGGGTTCTATTCTATAGCAAAATATCCAAGAATTTGGGTGACATCTTTTCTCAGACCATCGATAAGGTCAGCTGGGTATCTTTTATAGGATAGTTTTAAGTTGGGATTGTCTTTGAAGTACATGTATGATGTCCATTTGCCAGATGCGGTAATAGTCCCTGGAAGCAGTATTTAGGAATGGAAAAGTAAGTTAAAAGTGATAGATAAATGGGATCTTTTTAGCAGGGTTCTATTTTAGATAATTTTTATAAATATATTACCCATAAAGAATAATCACTACACAATTAGGAAAAAAAAAAAAAACATTTATCCTTCAAAATAATTAATTCCCATTTCCCGTTTAGATTAGATTCAAGGTGATGCCTCAATTACATTACAGATAAAGGCATCATGACCACACGTTTATAGTTCTCCTTAAATATTTCATGGTCCATTACCTCAGGGGAGATTAAGTCCCTATGAGTTTCTCCAGAATGAGGGCTGATGGATGGAAGCTTCAGAAAATCAAGTTTCAGAGCAAAATACAAAAAGAAACGTCTGGTTGTTTAATGAGAATGGCTTAGCCATAGACTGAGCTCCACTGGGCATCGACTCCTCCTGCAGGGTCTGCATCATCAACTAAAAATGATTTAAAGGAGAGGCTAGGCAGCCCTTAGAACAGCCTCTTCATGCTGCCAGGGTCCACTCCAGCATCTGGAGGTGGCCATCAGCTAAGGCTCCCAGGTCCTGGCTTCTAAGAGGTCAGATGACTCTCCCAGCCCCACAGGGACCCGAGACAGCCCCCAGGGCATCAGGGACAGGATGTGTGGCCTCTGTCCTATGTTGGAGCCACTGGTCATGACTGAGCATGAGCTCTGTCAACAGCATGGGTCAGCAGAGAACACAGATGGCCCACTGTCTGTTCTTCTCTGCCCTTACTCCCCTCGCCATCAGCAAAGTGTTTTGTAATCAATTGATGATTCCATCCCTAATTAGGTAGGTCCCCTTTTGATGTTTTTGAGCTTGCTCAAAATTTTGGCTCAAGGGAGCTCAGCTCGGTGCTCTGTGATAACCTAGAGGAGTAAAATGGTAGGGGGGTGGGAGGGAAGAGCAAGAGAGAGGGGATATATGTGTGTATATATAGCTGATTCAATACTGTATAATATTGTTAGACAATTATACTCCAATTTAAGAAAAGAATTAAAGCATTTTAGACAGCTAAACAAAAATTGGCTCAAATCTATTCCTTGAGTTGGGCTTCCCTGATAGCTCAATTGGTAAAGAATCCACCTGCAATGCAGGAGACCCCAGTTCAATCCCTGGGATGGGAAGATCCCCTGGAGAAGGGATAGGCTACCCACTCCAGTATTCTTGGGCTTCCCTTGTGGCTCAGCTGGTAAAGAATCCGCCTGCAATGTGGGAGACCTGGGTTCGATCCCTGGGTTGGGATGATCCCCTGGAGAAGGGAAAGGCTACCCACTCTAATATTCTGGCCTGGAGAATTCCATGGACTGTATAGTCCATGGGGTCGCAAAGGGTCTATGGGGTCGCACAGAGTCAGACACGACTGAAGCGACTTAGCAGCAGCAGCAGCAGAAAGCTTAAAAAAAAAAAAAAAAAAAAAAAACTGGCTCAAGTCTATTCCTTGAGTGTATTTATAAACTGAAATCATTCACTCAATAAGGACCTAGTTGTGTCAGGCACTGTAGAAGCACTGGGATGAAAGGGGTGAGCAAGACAGGGGTGGGCCCTGCCTTTCAAGGTGTTAAGTGTCAACCATGAAAAATATACACATAAACAAGCACTCGCTTGTTCCAGGATGGAAGGGACATGCTCTCTGTCTAATACCCGCTCTCCAGCCTCCCTCTCCAAATGGGGTAGAATAAAGAAATACGAGAAAGTGTAGGAGCCTGTAGCAGCAGCTTCTCACCCATTGGGGTAGACAAGGGGCTTGCCAGTGCCAGGGGCCTACAAGCTGAGCCCAGAGGGAGGAGAGGGAAGGGGAATTGGGGAGAGAATGAATGTGCCAAACAGAGGACAAGCATGAAGGCCAGCAATCAAGAGAGCAAGGTATTTCTGAGGAAGCGGTAGAAGCTGCTCATGCTGGTTTGTAGAGGATCGGGGGAGGGTGCCCAGCAATGAGGATGGCGAGGTGGGCCGGAGTCCCTCTGCTCCTTGGTGTGACTGTGGTGGAGCCACATTAACTTCGTTACAGAGGGAGTAAGGAAAACCCTGTCCCCAAGCGCTGGAAGCAACACACCCGATCCCAGGGCGTGTCTCTTGTCTCTTCTTCAGGCAAAGCTCTGGACCAGCCTAGGCATCCCAGGCCCTGACCCTCTCTGGACACGTCCTGCACACAGCCTAGAGGTGACACTGGTGGCAGAGTCCCTGTACCCCGTCTCTGCCGTATCCACCTAAGGTTGCTAGGAAGTCTCCACCCTCTCCCAGAAGGCGCCTGAGGACGAGAGGAGCGCTGCACAGCGCAGGCTCCAGCCCCCTGGTTCTGGTACCTGCATCACTGCCAGCAGACAGACGTGCGCAGGGACCTCACTGGGATGCGCCCCCCGTCAGCGCTGTTCCCAGCGCACAGCCTCTTCTGGAGAGAGAGAGGCTGGAGAGCTGGTGTTAGTGAGAGAGCATGTCCCTCCCATACCGGCAGGGTTTTATCCTTGCTTTCCACATCCTCCTCCCCAGGGGATGACTGGAAAGGACATTCTGGAATGACAGATACTAATTCCAGCCTTTCTCTTGCACATCCCACCCGCAGGGTTGCACAATATGCGGAGTGGGAGGTGAGGAGATTGTGTGGAGACAAGTCTAAGCGATGCCATCTCTCCATCTATACGGAGGGTCCCTGCCACACCTCTGCATCACCCAGCTCACTAGTGGACGAAGAGAAAGCCTTCTCTGATTGCCTCTCTTAACGACTACCATTGGCTCCGCGTCTCATGAATGCACGTGCACGTTCAGGCCCACCTCTCCCCCGCTTCTCAGAGCAGGCAGTGCTCCTGGACGTTGGCACACAAAGCCCCCCGGGGAATAACCCCACGTCCTGAGAAGAAGTGGATCACGTGGTGGCCAAGTACTCTTGGTAGGCACAGAGTGACCATCCACTGGTGGCCACAGATACTGATGATTAGCTCTAGAGATCAACCTAGGAAAAGAAGCTACAGGTTTATGCAGCTAAAAGTATGATGAGTTTGGTAGAATCTGTACTCTAACTGATAGATTGTGATGCTAAGGAATGACGGTTTATTTTTTTAGGTGTGATTATGGCATAATTGATGTATTAAACTAATACAATTTGTAATGTTTAAAAATAAAATAAAAATAAGAGATCTTTCAGAAAGAAAAAAATGAAGTGAATGTTAGTCATTCAGTCGTGTCTGACTCTTTGCAACCCCACCAGGCTCCTCTGTCCATGGAATTCTCCAGGCAAGAATACTGGAGTGGGTTGCCACTTCCTACTCCAGGGGATCTTCCTGACCCAGGGATTAAACTCAGGTCTTTTGCATCACCTGCATTGCAGGTGAATTCTTTACTGTCTGAGCCACCAGGGAATCAGGGTATAAACGTTATTAATAAAATCTTCTGTTATTCTAGGGCTTATTTCAACACAGTGTGACAATGGAAGGAGAGTGGGTACTCATGTAGGTGAGATGAGCTTGGCATTAGCTTATGATTACTGAACCTGTGATGGAGATGGTTGGATGGCATCACCGACTCAATGCACATGAGTTTGAGCAAGCTCCGGGAGTTGGTGATGGACAGGGAAGCCTGGTGTGCTGCAGTCCATGGGGTCTCAAAGAGTCAGACATGACTGAGCAACTAAACTGAATCTGACTGATGGAGATTCATAGTACATAGAAATTATTATTAATACATTATACTCTAGACTTTTGTCTATGTTTGACAAATACTGACTTTTGCCTGTGGAGTTTTAAAGCACATCCTTGGTAAATACATAAACTACTAGAGAGGGTTAAGATAACTGAAATCCTTTAAAAAGGCTTTAACAAATGGCATCTCAGTAGATGAATAAAGGCAGAACAAAGTCTCCACAGTCCCTGATGAATTCAGCAAACCTAAGATTGCTTTTGAAAGACCTTCTGCTGTGGATTATAAGTAAGTGAAAAGTTGGGCTCAGAAAATTAAAATTAGATCACATACAAAGAAGGAAAAATCAGCAGAGATCACAAGTTGTATATATATTCTCTCTTGGCAAAGATATTGTCAGATTCACCAGATCATCAAGACTGAACAACAAAAATACACTTATTCATTTTCTGAAAAGTTTTGAGTCCAATTCTCCCAGAGGGAAGAGATCCAACTCCAAGGAGCCTCCAGACCTCCCAACTCGGTTTCTGAGTGAATGAGCGAGGACAGGAAATCTCTCAGAGTCATTCTTTCTATCTCAGTGATGGCAGGTCTGGTCCTCCAAATGGACATATTATCATCAAAGGGATTGGAAACACCCATGCTTAAGCCTATTGTGTAGGGATGTGGCAGGATTCAGGAAGTGAATCCAAACCCTCAGGCTGGGCTCGCTCTCAAAATGCCAGAGAACTGAGAATCCAGTGAGCTGGTCATTCCATTCTAAGTTAGAACTTAGATGTCTGTCACAATCCAAATTCCTAGTCCAGACTTCAGTAAAAACTGTGCCAAGATTTTCATGTCTCTCTTCAACTGCCACTGAGGAGCTGAATTAACAGACAAGACGGACAGTGACCACTCGAGCAAGTGGTCCCTTTCTCTGGCCACTTTCAGGTAAGATCAGAGACTAACTGATGCCCCCTGGGCACTTAGCACTTCACCGATACCATCAAATATCGACCTCTTAGCTGTTGCCTTCCCATTTTACAAATAAGAAAACCAAAGCCCGGAGAGGTTCAGAAAGTGACCCGAGGTCGTATAACTAGTAAGTTGCTCAGCTTGGGTTTAAAACCAGATCTCTAACTACAGAACCCATGCCCTTCACCACAACACGAGCCCATCTTATTAAATCCAACAGAGACTAATAAAATATATCAGAGTATTTTCTCTCTGGCTTTGACCAAGTGAAGACATAACCCTTTCATTGATTCGTTGGGTAGGTCATCTAGCTGTGTCCTTATCCCTCACTGGAGTTCGCCTGTCTCCAGTACTGTGAAATTCTTTTCCTTCCAGAAGTTCATCAGGGCTCCAATCTGGGATATGATAGAGTCACTCATACGTTTAAAAGCAGCCACTTGTCATGATGACTATTCTCAACAATACTGTATTTATTTAATACTAGATACAATGGCACCCCACTCCAGTACTCTTGTCTGGAAAATTCCATGGATGGAGGAGCCTGGTAGGCTACAGTCCATGGGGTCGCTAAGTCGGACACGGCTAAGTGACTTCACTTTCACTTTTCACTTTCATGCATTGGAGAAGGAAATGGCAACCCACTCCAGTGTTCTTGCCTGGAGAATCCCACGGACGGGGGAGCCTGTTGGGCTGCCATCTATGGGGTCGCACAGAGCCGGACACGACTGAAGTGACTTAGCATAGCATATATACTAAGAGAATAGAGTTCAGATGCACTCACCATACACACAAAGTTGGTAACTGTGCAAGGAAGTATGTTAACTAGCTTGACTATAATATCAACTTCACTGTACATGTATATCAAGTAATCATGTTGTATACCCTAAATATGTACAATTTTTATTAAAAAATAAAAGATAAAAAGATTTTAATTAAAAAAATTAAAGTAACTAGTTGTTCTTCACGTAGACATGTGCAGACACACGGTGATTTTGGTGGGTTGAAAGTCAGAAACTATGGAAAAAGAAATCCCTGAAAAGGATGCATCAAAAATAACTTCTGATTGGAATTCAGAAGAGAGTCCCATCTAAGGCAAAGGTGACCTGTTAACTTGCCAGAGAAACTGTGTTTCCCTGCCAAGGGAGGAAAGCACTCGAGACCCACAGGTATCTGGGCCAGATGGCTGTGAATGCAGTTACAATGTCCTTCTTAACCCTGAAGGACAAGTTCTTTGGCAGGAAAACTGGATACAACCCTTTGGAAGGGTATAAGTATTTATTGCCCTAACACCACTAGTACAACAATCCTGTGGCTAATAATACTGTCAATGCAAAGATCATAGTACTCACAGCCCATTACAGCCATTATTTAAATAGCACCTTTTCCATGATGTAACTTTTATACTAGCTGACCATGAGCATTTGAAGCTAAAATAAGGCAACTTGTTTCTTCATCTGTGACACTCCCATGGGTGCTCCTGCTGCTTAGTAGCTCAGTCATGTCTGACTCTTTGTGACCTCATGGGCTGTAGCCCACCAGGGTCCTCTGACCATGGGGATTCTCCAGGCAGGAATACTGGAGTGAGTTACCATGCCCTCCTCCAGGGGATCTTCCCACCCCAGGGATCGAACCCAGGTTTCTCGCATTGCTGGTGGATTCTCTACCGTCTGAGCCACCAGGGAAGCCCACCCACATGGGTAGGCTACCTTAAATCAAGTAATTCAAGTACTTCTGAGTTCCATATTATGTTCTTCAAGAAGCTACCATCCATTAGGCTTAGTATTCTGTTGTATTTTCTTCTGGAATTTCTCATGAATGGAGGTGACTACTTGTCTATGATGCTAGGCCATAAGACATTTTTAGGTATAGCAAACTCCTTAATTTAATTAAATATGTGCAAAAGACAAATAATGACTCTTTCTCACAGACATCTCACAGTGCTCTGAAGTCAGTGGCACAAATAGTTAATAATTTATTTAATTAATTAAAGTAATTGCAATTAGGGATCAAAGATTATGCTTTTCTTAAAACAGAATCATGGATTTTCCTATAATGTCACTCTCACTGGTTTATATTTTAATTCTGGATTTAGTTTGATTTTAAATGATAAAATTCCAGTCCAGTGTAACATTTAAAAAGGGAATTTATTAATTAACATAACTGAAGAGTCTTAGGGGAAAAACATCTTCAGGTATGGCTTGACCAAGGTGCTAAAACAGTGTTATTTGGACACTCTCCATCTTCTGATTTGCTTTCCTTTAGGTTGATTTTACTTTTATACAGTGTCTCCCTGTGTAGCAAAACAGCTTACTTTAGAACTTGGCAATACCAATAGAAACAAAACCTTTCCTTCCCAATAATTCTAGAAACACTCTGGGATTGAGTCTCACTATATTAATAAGGTCACTTGTCCCTTCCTACATCCAAGGAGGATAAAAACACGCTGGTTTGTGAGATCAGTCACTTACCAGGAAGGGAGGAACTAGGCAGGTGGTGGGTTTTTAGTCCCATTCAACTACAAAGTAAGATGATTTCTCAAAAATTGACATGCTGTTTCCAGAAAAGAGAAAAATGAAAACAAAGGAGACGAAACTCCTTTCGTAATCAACTCCATATAGCAAGGTAGAGTTTTAGTAAAAGCATTTGTCAAAGGCGCCTAACCAGATGATCCTAATTTATGTTTTATTCTCTTGCAAAACAACAGTGATTGCTTTGTGGTGGTATTTGTGGATTATAATTTCATAAATTTTAAAAAGTTGTTTTCTCATTTTATTGACAGATACATTTTGAATAAGGAAGAGATCAAGGGAAAATGCAAAAAGTAAGTAGTATCTCCATATTCATACTGACTCTAATGCCATCAGGGTAAATTTTGCTTATATTTACATCCAGATTTTTTTAAGTCCCGTCTCTCACATATAGAAAAGCAGACAAAAGTTGGAGAACTGCTGATCTCTGAACAATGAGCCTTAGGGTATAATCGAACTCTGCAGGAGAGCCTCTAGCCTACTAAAGATTGTTCTGGCTGCTCAGTCTATGTCATTTGCATTTATTTTGGATTTATTTGTTCTTAGATTTTTCAACCTACACTAGCATGTAATGCAGAAGTTGCCAAGGATTTTATCAACAATAAAATTTGCAGAATGATCCATCCCTTAAAATGAAAGTAGAAATCAACGACTGTCATTGCTTTACACATGTAGTTGGTTTTTAGTGTCCTAAAATAATACTGTCTTGTTTAACACCGTTGTAGACCAAGACATTCTATATAGGAAGATTTTCCAGATAATTGTTTGAATGATGTGTTACTTCAATATATCTTTCTAAAGTGCATTATTTTATGTAGTAGCTTAGCGAGCATATGTATCTGGGTCATAGATAAAAACACCAACTAAATGTATACATCAAGGACTTCCCTGGTGGTCCAGTGGTAAAGAATCTGCCTGCCAATGCAGAGGACACGGGTTCAATCCCTGGCCTGGGAAGATTCCACACGCTGCAGGGCAATAAAGCTTGTGAGCCACACAACTGCTGAACCTGCATGTGTAGAGCCTGTGCTCTGTAACAAGGGAAGCCACCGCAATGAGAAGCCCACGCACGGCAACTAGAGAGTGGCCTCTGCATATGGCAACTAAAAACCAGCCTGAGTGCAGCAACGAAGACCCAGCACAACCAAATTAAATTTTAAAAATTAACACGTCAAAAACCAGCGACAGTCTCACGGCTTACCTTGCAATAACTTACAGGGTTTTATGGATGTTTAGCCAGTATATTAGAGAACTTCAAACTCACATGCAATTGATGTGTCCACTGTGTCCCCACCACCGCCAGATCGTCAGCTGCGGCTTCTTAGTGCTGGAAGAGGGTCTTCCTTATTGCCATTTCCAACCTGTGGCAGAAGAGCAAAATAGGTAACTGAGTTTGTTAGAATTTGTTTAAAATAAAACCACATATATCATTTAAGGAACTCTGCAGTGAATCAGTGAATAAGGTACCACAGTTTCAGTGCATAAACTCCGTTAGGTCCATCAACTCCTATACTCTAAAGTCAAAGACAGCAGAGCCATGAATGCATTCTTAGAACCTTACCACAGTGGCTAATACCTAACTGGTACTCAGTAAATATGGCTGAATGACTAAATAAATGCACAGCTTGGTGCTTGTTTAACTGCTCTGAGACTTAAATGTGGATTCCACCTAAATTCTTGCTGATAGTCCTTGGAAAGTGAGAAAATGTGTGCAAAACCACATAGTACTTGACACATAACATAATAGGTGTTCAGTAATACTACATGAATCAGCATTTTGCTCATCTATGATGCTATTTGCTTATTTTTAAAAATGATTTTCATTTGTTACAGAATTTTCAGAGGTGCATGGTACCATTAAACCATGTATACCATTATACCTCATCAAGACTGGGAATACCAAGTTCAAGTCCTGGGTTTTTTACATATTATCTAATTCTGACCATGAGCAGTTAACATAATTTCTCAGAACCTCAGTTTCTCTGTGGGCAAATGGAAATAATTATTCAACCACATAAAAATGTACTGAATCCCAATCAGAGCTAAGGTCTATAAGATTCAAAAATGATCTATTGCTTTTCTACATCATATTGGTTCTTATGAAATTCAAATTAGAAAAGAATCTTTTATAAACTAAGAGTCAATTCCAACAATTAAATGGTATTGGGATTATTTTTCCATGAATGTTAAGGCCTTTTTTGTCACTGAAAATCATTTCAGTTCTTTGGTTTCTTTTTCTTTCACTGTATCATTCAGAGACAAATCAAAACAAGTAATGCTTTGCTTTTTTCAAAGTTTGTTTTTATTTGCAATTGATTTTCCCAAAGCCCAAGTTCTAGTTTTCCGTTGGACTGTTTTGTGGGAATGAGTTACATATTTTGTAGATATTTTGGGAGTATTGGGGATAAATGTTTGCTTAAATATCTTAGAGAAAGGTTTACAGGATTTTAATAAATGGATTTGATTGCTCGAGGGATTTTACTTCCCTTATTGATCTAACAAGGATTCAAGGAATCAAGCATGGATAGAGAAGATAAAGAGTCTCTTTGAAACCAGCTCCTTTCAATATTGGGTTGAGATTCAGGGTATGCTAGGTTGCCAAGTTTAGCAAATAAAATACAGATCTAGGTAAATTAGATTTTCAGATACACAATAAATGAAGTTTTAGTGTTCAGTTCAGTTCAGTCACTCAGTCGTGTCCAATTCTTTGCGACCCCATGAATCGCAGCACGCCAGGCCTCCCTGTCCATCACCAACTCCCAGAGTTCACCCAAACCCACATCCATCGAGTCGGAGATGCCATCCAGCCATCTCACCCTCTGTCGTTCCCTTCTCCTCCTGCCCCCAATCCCTCCCAGCATCAGAGTCTTTTCCAATGAGTCAACTCTTCGCATGAGGTGGCCAAAGTACTGGAGTTTCGGCTTTAGCATCATTCCTTCCAAAGAACACCCAGGGCTGATCTCCTTTAGAATGGACTGGTTGGATCTCCTTGCAGTCCAAGGGACTCTCAAGAGTCTTCTCCAATACCACAGTTCAAAAGCATCAATTCTTCAGCGCTCAGCTTTCTTCACAGTCCAACTCTCACATCCATACATGACCACAGGAAAAACCATAGCCTTGACTAGATGGACCTTTGTTGGCAAAGTAATGTCTCTGCTTTTGAATATGCTATCTAGGTTGGTCATAACTTTTTTTCCAAGGAGTAAGCGTCTTTTAATTTCATGTAAGTATTGACAAATGTTATATCCTATATTCTATCTGGCAATTTTAGGTGAGATGATGCCTCCAAGAGTCTGAAAAGACTTCTTATTTACTTGAAAGGGCCTACGAGGAGTCTTAACAAAACTGCAACCTTCAGACCATCTTTATTCGGTTAAAAATTGAGATACATTTTCCATCTGGAAAAGGGTTCTGTAAGGTGACCAGGGTCTTCTGGAAGTTTCTCTCTTACAGTCTCTCATGTAGGTAATTACACAGCTATTGGGACTGGAGTTGTCTAATCACATCAGTATGCTGCAGACCCAAGACACCTTATAGAACTACTGACTAAAAGTTCAGCTGACCACTCTTGATTAAAGTGTCTACCCATGGCCAATCCATATGGCTTGGGTACCTCCCAACACGGCGGCTGTAGTCCTAGCTAGCATCCCAAGAACGAGTCCAGTGGCCCCCGTACCTGCAGGTTCTGCACCACAGGTTCAACTAACACAGATCAAAAACATTTGGAAAAAAATTCCAGAATGTTTCAGAAAGCAAAACTTGAATTTGCCAAGCACCAGCAACTATTAACACATCATTTACATTGTATTTACAACTACCTACACAGCATTTACATTCTTTTAGGTATTATAAGTAACATAGAGATGGTATATGCATATGGAAGGATTGCATAAAGTGAAAAGTGTTAGTTGCTCAGTCATGTCTGACTCTTTGTGACTCCATGGACTATAGCCTGCCAGGCTCTTCTGTCCAGAGTGGGTAGCCATTCCCTTCTCCAGTAGATATTCCCTACCCAGGGATCAAATCCAGGTCTCCTGCACTGCAGGCTGAGCCACCAGGGAAGACCAGTAAATATATGGAAGGATTGCATAGGTTATATGCAAATACTATGCCATTTTATACAAGGCATTTGAGCACCTGAGGAATTTGGTAGCCTCGGGAGGTCCTGGAAACAACCCCTTTTGGATAGCAAGGGACACTTATATTCCAAGAGCTAACTCCTCTGCTTCTGCTTTTAAACTAAGCAAACTCAGCGTATTTGTTGATACCATCAACATGTGTTTTAGAGGTGATTAATACTGTCATGACACTTGTTACATGACTTCTGCTCTCTAGAACACATTTACTTCAACCGATAAGAATAGAAAGATGCAAAAGAGAGGTCAAATAGTGGCATGTGAAGTGAGGATTGAAGAAGGGACAGAAGGTCAGGTGGAGGCAAGTTTAAAAGACAGATAAGTGGTGGCAGGGAAATAGTCATCTTCTTCAGTGTAAAGTGCAAGAGTTATGAATTATATTGGAATGATATATGGATTATCCTGAGAGCTGGTCTAGTTAAGAAATAAGTTGACTCCTGGGGAAGAAAAACTAAGAACATGGAATCCAATAAAAATAAAATCTGCCCAAATATTTTTATATGTTAGACTCTATAAGGGACTAAAACATAATAAATTAATGGTTTATCCTTTTTTAAAAAAATTAAAGTTTGATTTTATTCACCTGTTTTTCACCTAAGTCTATCCCTAGATGCTTTAATAAAAGGCTACTTTCCCTTAAATGCATTTAAAAATGTTAATTGGACCAACGGGATTCATCTCTAACATAGATCTTGGCTTATATTTTGAATTATACTGTAACACCCACTGCTATTTCCTTTCCATATTTCAACAGTGTCCTGAGTATAAGCTGAGAGCCCCAAAGGCATTCAGGAGCCTGAGTGAGTATAAATCCCACTCTATCAATGTTTCTAATCACAAGTCCTTGACATGCTTAAGCATGTACAGAAAATGTATAATTGAGGCTCATTCTGTAAGTGAGCCCCAGGGGTTGATGTTAGTTAAATAAATATTAGGTCTGTTGCATGGTTACCTTGTCCAGCCATAACATAGCTGCCTGCTGAGCAAAACAGTCGGTGGCTGGAAAAGTAGTGAATAAGAACATGTTCTGCCTGCTGCTATGAGATGTGAAAGTGGGAGGCTGAGAGCCTGATTTGCCCTGAGAGACTCGATAGCATAGAAAAGGGCAAGCCACTCAGTTGGACACTTGGACTAAGATGCAACTGAATTGTTTCTGAAAGCCAAGCCCACAGGGAGAACATACCAAGAGGGAAAAATGAGATCATATTGTCCAGTCATTGACTGAAAACTCAGGCTATGATCTTCGGTCTGTCACCGTATCAGAAAACACAGGATTTCACTAATAGCATTCAATAATGGGATCTGGGAAGCCACTCAAGTAGGGTGGGAAAGGTAAGGGGGTAGGGGTTGGTACATTTCATGTTGAATCAGTACACAGGGCCCTGCAAGAAAGCAAAATCACACCGGCTGTCAACCAACAGTACAACATCTTGTTGATGTGGACTGGCCACTACTCACCAGAAGAAAGTTTTCCTTGGAAGATGAGAATTAGGAATGCAGAAGAGTTAAGGTCATAAAGGGGACAAAATCAATTTGACTCCATGCAAGATAAAGGTTGAGCTCGAGGTTGAGCTCAACCTGTCCTAAGACAGCATTTCTGAACAGCCTTTGAAACAGATACTATCCTCTGAAATTTTAGTCTTCAGTCTCCTTCCCTAAGAACTAATCTTGACATTAGAGACATTTAGATAATGTTGGAAGTTTAAGGTGGATCTTTCCACATGAAATGTTGCTTTAACCTTGTATCATCATTGCTGCAAAAAGACAAGCAAGGTTATTCATAGTTATTTCAAACTTCTGTTACTATTCCTCTCTCACTTAAAGAAAAACAACACATGAGCTTTATTTAACTTAATTTACAGACCTCCATTGTTTATCTTCCAGGGAAGATCAAAATCTCTCCTTTATTCCTATGTGTTTGAAGCCAGATCATCATAACCAACAAAATTTGCAGCTATGTACCCAAATCTTCTAAGTCTTTTCTGATAATATTTCTGCTTTCCTCAGATTACTGTTATAAAACATATGTATATACCCCATTTCATTTCTATCTCCCTTTCCTGTCTCAGCAAGAGTATTGTAGCAGCTCCATTAAGGTATTCATTCAGATTTCCAAATATAAGACTTCCTGGAATAGCTTTGCCAGTTGGAACTTTACAGAACAGAGGTAGGTAAATTGACATTTTTAGAGCTTGAGATGAAGATGTAGCAAAACAAACTGCAACATAGAGAAGACATATCAGGATTCTTTTAAAGATGGTTTCAGTGGTTCACATCAACCACTGAAACTCCACTAGCACTGAAATGACTTATTAAACAACTTTATTCATGGGTAACATTCAAACTCTTGAACCACTCAGACAGACTGTTCAGTTCAGTCGCTCAGTCGTGTCTGACTCTTTGCAACCCCATGGACTACAGCACGCCAGGCTCCCCTGTCCATCACCAAATCCCAGAGTTTACTCAAACCCATGTCCATTGAGTCGGTGATGCCATCCAACCATCTCCTCCTCTGTCTTTCCTTCTCCTCTTGCCTTCAATCTTTCCAAATCATCAGGATATTTTCAAATGAGTCAGCTCTTTGCATCAGATGGCCAAAATATTGGAGTTTCAGCTTTACCATCAGTCCTTCCGGTGAACACCCAGGACTGATCTCCTTCAGTATGGACTGGTTGGATCTCCTTGCAGTCCAAGGGACTCTCAAGAGTCTTCTCCAACACCACAGTTCAAAAGCATCAATTCCTCGGTGCTCAGCTTTCTTTATAGTCCAACTCTCATATCCATACATGACCACTAGAAAAACCATAGCTTTGACTAGATGGACCTTTGTTGGCAAAGTAATGTCTCTGCTTTTTAATATGCTATCTAGGTTGGTCATAGCTTTTCTTCCAGGGAGCAAGTGTCTTAATTTCATGGCTACAGTTACCATCTGCAGTGATTTTGGAGCTCCCAAAATAAAGTCTCTGTTTCCATTGTTTCCCCATCTATTGTCATGAAGTGATGGGACCAGATGTCATGATCTTCATTTTCTGAATGTTGAGTTTTAAGCCAAGTTTTTCACTCTGCTCTTTCACTTTCATCAAGAAGCTCTTTAATTCTTCTTTGCTTTCTGCCATAAGGGTGGTGTCATCTGCATTTCTCCTGGCAAACTTGATTCCAGCTTGTGCTTTATCCAGTCCAGCGTTTCTCATGATGTACTCTGCATATAAGTTAAATAAGCAGGGTGACAATATACAGCCTTGATGTATTCCTTTCCTTATTTGGAACCAGGTTGTTGTTTCATGTTCAGTTCTAACTGTTGCTTCCTGACCTAGATACAGATTTCTCAAGAGTCAGGTCAGGTGGTCTGGTATTCCCATCTCTTTAAGAATTTCCACAGTTTGTTGTGATCCACACAGCAAAAGGCTTTGGCATAGTCAATAAAGCAGAAATAGATGTTTTTCTGGAACTCTCTTGCTTTTTCAGTGATCCAATGGATGTTGGCAATTTGATGTCTGGTTCCTCTGCTTTTTCTAAAACCAGCTCGAAGATCTAGAAGTTCATGGTTCATGTACTGTTGACGCCTGGCTTCTAGAATTTTGAGCATTACTTTGCTAGCGTGTGAATTCAGTGCAATTGTGCAGTAGTTTGACCATGCTTTGGCATTGCCTTTCTTTGGGATTGGAATGCAAACTGACCTTTTCCAGTCCTGTGGCACTGCTGAGTTTTCCAAATTTGCTGGGATATTGAGTGCAGCACTTTCACAGCATCATCTTTCAGGATTTGAAATAGCTCCACTGGAATTCCATCACCTCCACTAGCTTTGTTCATAGTGATGCTTCCTAAGGCCCACTTGACTTTGCATTCTAGGATGTCTGGCTCTAGGTCAGTGATCACACTATTGTGGTTATCTGGGTCATGAAGATCTGTTTTGTATAGTTCTTCTGTGTATTCTTGCCACCTCTTCTTAATATCTTCTGCTTCTGTTAGGTCCATACCATTTCTGTCCTTTATCGAGCCCATCTTTGCATGAAATATTCCCTTGATATCTCTAATTTTCTTGAAGGGATCTCTAGTCTTTCCCATTCTGTTGTTTTCCTCTATTCCTTTGTATTGATCACTGAAGGCTTTATTTCTTCTTGCTATTCTTTGGAACTCTGCATTCACATGGGTATATCTTTCCTTTTCTCCTTTGCCTTTCCCTTCTCCTCTTTTCACAGCTATTTGTAAGGCCTCCCCAGACAACCATTTTGCCTTTTTGCATTTCTTTTCCTTGGGGATGGTCTTGATCCCTGCCTCCTGTACAATGTCAGACAGCCTGTGTACTGAATTAAACCTGAGTTGAGAGTTGTAACCCTTTGGCTGCTGGATTGTGTGTGTGTGGTAGGGGAGGCCACTGTCAAGAGGTCCCTGGGTCTGAGCACAGCTGCTATTTACATGAGTATTTCAACATTCTAGCAACTGTATTAGTTGTGTCTGTGTACACCTGCATCATATTATTTCTGTTTATAGCCTAGGCTGCTCCAAATTATTCATTACAAGATGTACCAGAAAACATGATATGGTCCAGATTTTGTATTTCTGCTGTATTTCTTATGCAATTGTGTGATTAATCTCAATGTCTTAGGTTTTGTATGTAAGATAGTTGAAAACACAGTGATTGTGAAAACTTTCCAGAGGACGATCTGTCACCAAAAATCTCACTTCTCTCCAGCATTGTTTGTCTTTGAAATAGTCTTAAAGAATATTTGTCCTGTAACCTTCCTAACGTGCTCATTAAAAAAGCATAAATACTATTTTAGCTAGGTTCAGATTTAAAAGAAGGCATAAGTATAGTCATCATCATTACTGCATTGTGTTGATGTTAGATACTTTCAGCACCTAATAGTGTTCTAAAGTAGTGATTCCCAATCTTTTTGGCACCAGGAACAGGTTTAATGGAAGACAACTTTCCACTGGGGTTGGGGTTGGGGGATGGTTTGAAGATGTTTCAAGTGCCTTACATTTACTATACACTGTATTTCTCTTATTATTAACTCAGCTCCACCTCATATCATCATGCATTAGATTCCAGAGGTCAGGGACTTCTGTTCTAAAGGGAAGTTTATGTTCCCTCTTTTTCACCATCCATAAATTAAATATTCTTGATTGGGTAAAAAAATATATTCTTCTCATATTTTTTACCACAATAAGAAAAAATAATGATGTTGGCATCTTAGGGTTGATTAGAGTATATTACAAATCCAGGAACATCTAATATAAGAACATAAATAAGTATTTATATGCATGCAGACTTGTTGGCATCCCACTCCAGTACACTTGCCTGGAAAATCCCATGGACGGAGGAGCCTGGTAGGCTGCAGTCCATGGGGTCGCTAAGGGTCGGACACGACTGAGCGACTTCACTTTCACTTTTCATTTTCATGCATTGGAGAAGGAAATGGCAACCCACTCCAGTGTTCTTGCCTGGAGAGTCCCAGGGACGGGGGGGAGCCTGGTGGGCTGCCGTCTATGGGGTCGCACAGAGTCGGACACGACTGAAGTGACTTAGCAGCAGCAGCAGACTTGTTGTTTAGTTGCTAAGTGGTGTCTGACTCTTTGCAACCCCTATGGACCATAGCCCACCAGGCTCCTCTGTCCCTCGGATTTCCCAGGCAAAAATACTTGAGTGGGTTGCCATTTCCTTCTCCAGGGGATCTTCCTGACCCACGAAGATCCTGCATCTCCTGCATTGGCAGGCAGATTCTTTACCACTGGGCCCACCAAGGAAGCCCTATGTATGCAGATACCTGTCTTCTAATTGAGACATGACTTGTAAACATCAAGACTTGCATAGTAAGTTGATTAAACAAATATACATGTGTGTGTGTGTATATATATATATATATCCTGTATATCCTCTACTTTACTATCATGAATATCTGAGGACACATACAATTTTCACAGCTCATTCTATTTCCTCAGCAGTTGACTTGAAAACAGCTTATTTGCATTAGCCACAAAACCCAAACGCTTAGTTGATAAAGGAATGAAAAGTAAAACATGTACCAAGGGAGATAAACCTGTTTCTTTATCTCATCCCTCACTGGCTTGAAAATGTCTCTGAGGGAAGAAAAGTTTGCAGGAATTTGGTTCCACGTGGTGGAGGATGATTTATGAAAGTTCAATTACAGCCTGACCCCATCTGTGGTATTTGCCAAGAACCAGCTGTGTCTTTGGTAAAGTAGGACAAAAAAAAAAGCCCTGAATGCATATTGAGCTTCAAAACAAAGAACAATATAATAGGAGGCTGCCAGATACACGTCTCCTGAAAGGCCATTATAATTAAAAATATCTGAATAGTATTTTAAATACAATATACAAGGTCATTCCAATAAGAAGGTAACATAGGCATTGACAGAGAATGACAAGAATACTCAGAAAGCAAGTGCTTGGAAATTATATTGCATGTGAAGTTTCACATGGTGGTTTTAAAAACTGTGTCAGAAGAAAGGGTATAATTTGTCTCCCATTCTAATTTGATTGTCATGACAGGAGGTAGGCTGCCACTCAAAGGCTCAGAGACCTGCTATTGCTTCTGCATTGTTTATACCTGCAAGAGACGGTGTGTAATCTAAGTAACATTTTACAAGTCCCAAAACAAAGTTTCAGAAAGGGTCTACACTATTTACTGATTGGTAGGTTAGGAAAGGCAGAATAAAGCAGCAAGTGCTGAGATGTGTGCTGGGAAATGTCTGTTTAATACAGTCCATCTTCAAACCGTAATGCTGGAGAAGACTCTTGAGAGCCCCCTGGACAGCAAGGAGACCCAACCAGTCAATCTTAAAGGAAATCAGTCCTGAATGTGCATTGGAAGGACTGATGCTGAAGCTGAAACTCCAATACTTTGGCCACCTGATGTGAAGAGCTGATTCATTGGGAAAGACCCTGATGTTGGGAAAGATTGAAGGCGGAGGGTGAAGGGTGTGATAGAGCATGATATGGTTGGATGGCATCACCAACTCAATGTACATGAGTTGGAGCTGACTCTGGGAGATAGTGGACAGGAAAGCCTGGTGTGCTGTAGTCCATGGGGTTGCAAAGAGCTGGAGATATCTTAGGAACTGAACAACAGTCTTCTACTGAACCTGTCTTGAGCCACCTAGCAAACAGTTTATGATGTTTTGAGTATCGGGACTTGAATCAAGATGCCAGATTTCAATTCTAGTGCCACGTATTTCCTCCATAACGAGGACAATCACATTTCCTCCAGAGCTTCACCTACCTGTCTGTAAAATGAAGATTACATGCATGTTTTTCCACTGTGAGTTGTAACCAAGAGATTATCTTAGGTGAATAAACCTAACACAAGAAGCAATATAGATTTCAGACACACAGGTGTTGAACACTCCTTGGTGTTTTAAAAGAAAAGATACTTACTTTGAAGAAAAGATGTACAAGGATTTAAAACATCTTAACTAACTACAAATAATGTTCCCTGGACTTTGGAGGAGGTAAATTATTCTCACCAGAAGCATAAGAAAGGCTAAATTAAAGTTTCTTTTTTTGGTAGTCTCTCCCCGACAGGAAGCTGTTATCTCTCTTCTTCAAATGCTGCTTAGACCCCTGCAACTTAAATTTAGCTCTCTGGCAGCCTCTCCTTCCTCCTATGGGCTACAAGTGGTGTTAAATGACAGACAGATGTTAAACAAGATACTTCCCTGCACAGCTGCCTTGCCTCTTTGAGTAGGCTCCGATCTCTATTTAAACAAAAAAGAAGAAAGAAATCTGAAGATAAGCCTGTCAGAGTGTTCTGAAATTAACATAACTCAGACCTCCTGCCAGTGTCCTAAAACTTAAAATAGTGAGTTGCCAGCTCGCTGCAAGACTTTGCAAGCAAAGCCCATGTCTTGATGTTGGAGCAAGTCTGCAGCGCTTCCCTGGGCACTGGGAGAATTCAGAAAGCGATAAAGGAGAGAGCAACGCCTCCTTGTAAAACTACACATTGAAAAGCTGATGTCCTCCCGGCCCTTCCTGTCACAGATGCTAACCACAGGGAAATCATCTCTTTCTGTATTTACTGAGCCAGGCTAATAGCTCTACCATCCACGCCCCATTTACTCTTTATAACAATCCTGTCAAAAGCATATTTACACTTCCTGTTTGGATAGAGAATTCCAGTAGAAGCAAGTTAGTAACATGACCAAAGGTCATACAGGTAGCTGGTAACTGGGATTTCATCTGATCCAAAGTCAGCCTATATAATACAAACAGAGAGACTAAAAGATGCTGAAGGAAGACTCTGCAAGAAGACTGTGGTGGATTGAATGGTGGCCATCAGAAGAGATGTAAGCATCCTAACCCCTGGAATCTGTGAATATAATGTTATTCAGAAAAGGGGTCTTTGCAGATGTAATGAATTTTGAGGAACTTGGGATCATCCTGGACCGTGCATGCGCAGGCACATACACACTCAATTGCATCCAATCTCTTGTGATCCCATGGACTGTAGCCCGCCAGGCTCCTCTGTCCATGGGATTCTCCAGGCAAGAATACTGGAGTGGGTTGCCATTTCCTACTCCAGGGGAATCTTCCCGATCAGGGATCGAATCCATGTCTCTGGTGTCTCCTGCACTGGCAGACGGATTCTTCACCACTGTGTCACTTGGGTCATCTGGGTGGGACATAAATCCAACGACAAGTCTCCTTATAAAAGAGAAAGGCAGAAGGTGCTCTGACACAGAAAGAAGAGGAAAAGACATGGACACAAAGAAGAGGACCGTGAAAAGACAGAGGCAGAGACCAGAGGGGCAATGCCACAAGCCTGGGGAGCTCGGAGCAGCCAGGAGGCAGAAGAGGCGAGGAAGGGTCCTCTCCTGCAACCTTCAGAGGAAGCACAGCCAGGCTAACATGTTGATTTCTGACTCTGGACACCAAAATGGTGAGACAGTGAGTTTCTGTTTTAAATCACCAGATTTGTGGCAATTTATGACAGCAGCTCTAGCAAAATAATACAGAATTAGACAAAAATCCTTAGGTTAACACTTTTGGAGGCCCCTGTAATTATCATGACTAGATTATAAGAGACACCACCTTGCTTCCCTTTGTATCTCTTACATTCATGATACTCACCTGTAGCTCAGTGAATATTTGTTGACTTGGCCCATGGGAGCAGCTGAAAGTGTGGCAAGTGGGAGCCAGGAGTGTCTCCAAGACTGGCATCATCTGAGGGCAGACAGAGGAGACTGTGGCAAGTCAGCCCCTTCCAAAGGGCAGATCAGATTGAAATCACCCAGGTGGCTTTTTTTTGAGATTGAGAAAAAGGATCAGGAACCCTGTCCTCATTTTGGGAGATACAGAGGAGGCTCTTCCAAGATGGCTGAGTGGTAAAGAATCTGTCTGCCAGGACAGGATATGCAAGGGACACAGGTTCCAACCCTGGGTTGGGAAGATCTCTGGAGGAAGAAATGGCAACCCACTCCAGTATTCTTGCCTGGAAAATCCAATGGACAGAGGAGCCTGGTGGGCTACAGTATATGAGGTCACAAAGAGTCAGACACACTGAGCTCATGTGGCTGAGAGGAGGCCCCAGGATATTCACAGCAACTACATGTTTTCAGTCCTCATCTAATCAAAACACTGTCAGGGAGATGGAGATAGATTCCTATACATTTTAAATTGGAAAAAAAAAAAAGAATAAATCAGAGGCCCTTCTATCATTCACTCTTTTGTTTCATTTTTATTTAAAAAATTATTTATTAAAGATATACAAAGGAATGCAGTAACATCTCCTTCCCCCATCACCCATTCATTCACTGACCAAACATTTGTCAAGTGACTACCATGCGGGCTCTTCTCATGTTTTCCAACTATACATTCATATTCTTTGAGAATACCACCAGATGTATCTGTTCTGTTCCCATTTTTCTACCTCTAATATTTTTTCTGTAATTTTTTTGTCTTTGACAGGTGTCTTGCCATCTCGCCCTGGAATTATTATATCTGCTGCTCCCTTCTTATTCATAGAGGTGATGTTTCTTTAAGTTTTTGGCTGAAGGTTCACATTTTTCACCTGCTCTGTGGCAGCTTTTTTCTGGCGAGTGTTCTTTGTTGGTAACTTTATTCTTCTTTTTCACAGATTTTTCTTAAAGTGTCTCTGGGTTGCTATTGTACCATCTTACATCTTTTAAGTGGGTTGAACTTTTCTGCGCTAGGCATTTAAGAAAGTTCCTGTGAGGAAAGAGGATGGATCAGAGTAGCTTGCAGGTGTTTCAATCCAGAGAACCTTCTGTTGCTTCTACAGAAATCTGACTGCTTCCTGCAAATATGATGCCTCCATTGCATTCTTTGTGCACCTTAACTGCTTCTTCCTGTTTCAATTACCTGCTTTTCAAAGTCAAAGTTTAGAAGCATTTTGCTTGCCAGCCCTGACACCAGATTTCTACACTTACTACAGCAAACAGCCATGCAGCTTTTTTACTACATGACATAGCTCTTCCCTCCAAAAAAAAAAAATGTGTTTTTGCAAATTCCTTCTGCAACCCACCATTGCCAGGCCATCTCAGTATACCTCTGGACTTTATGCTAGATCAATTCTAACCAATCTCAGTTAGTTTTAGCAGTCATTTCACAAACGTCAGGGTCTGCAGATTGTTGCTGTTCTTCAGTCATCCAGTTGTGTCTGACTCTTTGCGACCCCATGGACTGCAGCACGCCAGGCCTCCCTGTCCCTCACCATCTCCTGGAGTTTGCCCAAGTTCATGCTCATTGCATTAGTGATGCCGTCCAGCCATCTCATCCTCTGACGCCCTTTTCTCCTTCTGCCCTCAATCTTTCCCAGCATCAGGGTCTTTTCCAGTGAGTTGTCTGCAGATTATCTGTGTCCTACTTCACAGAAGATAGAGTCTGAGAGGCTTTTTAAAAAAATTTTACCTGTTGCTTTTAGATGATTTCTAGGACAAGAGGGTAAACATGTGGTGTAGAAAGCCACGTAAAATGGGCTATTTCAGCTTTCTCAAAATGACAGCCTTGAACTGAAAGGAATACTTTTAGCACAGCCAAATTTTCAGGATTTGGAGTATATTTTAACTCTGTATGTTACATTCATGCTGGCCTATGAATGAGGTATTTGAGTGTGATATGATTAGGACTGGTTGTTCTTTCTTGGTTTTCCAAACTTTCTGTCATGACTCTCTTAGCTTCAACACATACACATATTCACACACACACACACACACTCACAGGAGAGGATGCTATATAAAGATTAAATAAGTGAGCACAAAAAATGTCCTTTGAGGACTTCCCTGGTGGTACAATGGGTAAGAATCCACCTGCCAGTGGAGGGGACACAGGTTTGATCCCCAGCCCAGGAAGATTCCACATACCATGGAGAAACTAAGCCCACGTACCGCTGAAACTACTGCCCTCACTCCAAAGCCTGTGAGCTGCAGCTACCGAAGCCAGCCTGCCTAGAGCCTGAGTTTCACAGCAAGAGAAGCCACTGCAGTGAGAAGGCAAGCCACTGCTCACCTCAACTAGAGCAAGCCCTCAGGCAGCAATGAAGACCCAGTGCAACCAAAAATTAAAAAAAAAAATTAATATCCCCTGGGTTTCATAATGAGGAAGGCATCTGTGCCCTGACTAAACTGAGTTTGTGGGAATAAATCAGAATTGTGAGTTGAATGGATTGAGAAGTGAACAGAAAAGTTATTAAAATAAGGAGTAAGGACTATTTCAAGATACCTTATCCCCAGCTTTCCTGAGATACAATTGACATACAGGGAAGTATAAGCTTAAAGGTACACAATGTGTTGATGGGATACACATGCATTACAAAATTATTACCAGGATCGAGTTAGTTAGCACCTCTATCGGGTCACATAACGACACTTGGCATGAACGAAAGGAAAGCTTTACAGGATCAGATAGAAAGTCAGGGCTAAGAAACTCTATATTTAGATCTTCTTAAGAAGTTTGTTTAGAGAGTGATGTCACAAGCTTTGGAAGTCCCGTCCTTGAAGGTGGGGGTAGACAGCAAGGAGGAGGAAAGGAGTCTGTGTCAGAGCACAGCCATTCAAAGCCCTGATTCTGGAGTCAGAGTGCTTGACTCTGATCCCATTGTCAACTCGTGTTGGCTCTATGACTTGGCACGACCTTAGTCTCCTTGATCTAAAATGATCCCCTTAGTCTCCTTGATCTAAAATGATCCCCTAATCTAAATATAAAAGAGCCCAGACCTTTCTCCTGAGCTCCAGTCCCTGTCTACTAGATAATTTACCCTGAATGTCCTCCAAGGTATCTCCAAGTTAACATGTCCAAAACTTAGTACCTGCCCAATCCCCAAGCTTATTATTCCCTTAGTATTTTTATTCTTTGGGGATCAAACCACCACCTACCTACAAATCCAAGCCAAAAAGGCTACGCCCATCCCAGATGCCTTCATTTCCTTTACATCTAACATCTCATTGTGATCAGCCGTATCAATCTCACCTCTTACTTTCACCTGTAGTACTTATGCCCTCCTTTCCTACCTTACCACTACCATCTAAAAGTAGGTTTTCATCAACTCTTACCTAGACTTCTGCATTCCTCTGCCCAGCACCCACGCAGTTAGCCTGGAACCAGAAATCCCTAGTCCAGATTCAGGAATCAGGTTCCTGGGTGGGTGGGGGTGGGGGTGGCGAAAAGCAGGAACAGCCGTCCATTGGCTAGAATTCAGCTCAGTCAGCACCTGCAATTAATTTTCTCGGTTTGGGAGGAGGGTGGGAGGGGCACTTAGGTTACCCTAGGCTGTCACCATAGTAACCAGATTTGGTGAGTGGGGCTGCCCCTTCACTCTCCCTGTGGGAGTGGTGGAAATAATCTGGGTCTGCCTTATGGCACCCCACTCCAGTACTCTTGCCTGGAAAATCCCATGGACAGAGGAGCCTGGAAGGCTGCAGTCCATGGGGTCGCTGAGGGTCAGACATAACTGAGCGACTTCACTTTCACTTTCATGCACTGGAGAAGGAAATGGCAACCCACTCCAGTGTTCTTGCCTGGAGAATCCCAGGGATGGGGGAGCCTGGTGGGCTGCTGTCTATGGGGTCGCACAGAGTCGGACACGACTGAAGTGACTTAGCAGCATCCTTACTTTCAACTAGTTAATGAAGCTAATTGACTGGAACTTCTGCATTAGAAAAGCCTAAAGGGAATGGGGGAGAGACCAGAGAGCCTATGTGTGTTAGTCACTCGGTCGGTCGTGCCCAACTCTTTGCAATCCCATGGACTGCAGCCCCCCAGGCTCCTCCTTCCATGGGATTTTACAGGCAAGGATACTGGATTGGGTTGCCATTTGCTTCTCCAGAGAGCCTATAGAGACCCCCAAATAGCCTGCTCTTGGCTGGGGTTTCCTCAGGATAAAAGAATAAAAATGATCTCAGCCTCTTCTCTTGCCCACACACCATCCTTGAATCTACTCTCCATGTGTGCTGTGCTTAGTTGCTTCTGACTCTTTGTGACCCCATGGACTGTGCCCTCCCCGCTCCTCTGTCCATGCGGATTCTCCAGGCAAGAATACTGGAGTGGGTTGCCGTGCCCTCTTGCAGGGTATCTTCCCAACCCAGGGATCAGACCCAGGTCTCCCACATTGCAGGTCCATTCTTTACCGACTGAGCACCAGGAAAGCCCCAAAATACTGGAATGGGTAGCCTATCCCTTCTCCGGCATCTTCCCCGCCCAGGAATCGAACAGAGGTCCCCTGCATTGCAGGTGGATTCTTTGCCAGCTGAGCTACCAGGGAAGCCCCTGTTCTTCATACCACTGACAAAGTGAATGTATTAAAATGCAATTCTGATCACGCCATTCCTCAGGTTAAAGCTTTACGTTTGGATAAAATCTACATTTCTTATCAGGGCTTTCAAGTTCCTCCACAATCTGATCCTACTTATCTCTCCAGCTACAAACGTCACTGTACTTCCTTCTCAGTTTCCACTGCAGAGGAGGTAGCAGTGCTCTTAAGAGGAGAACCCCTTTTGTTTAGAGAGACTTTATTACGCTGCTTGAATATACAGAGGCAATGAAACCAAGGGTGGGGAATAAGGAGGTGAAGACCAAAGGAACTAGGGACTTCCCTGGTGGTCCAGCAGCTAAGACGCTGTGCCCCCAACGCAGGGGGCCCAGGTTCAATCACTAGTCAGGGAACTGGATCTCACAGGCTGCAGCGGAGTTCGCAGGCTGCAACCAATGATCCCACGTGTCACAACTAAGACAGCTGAGATGCAGTACAGCCAAATAGTAAATATAGGTAAGTATTTTTAAAAAAGACAAAGGGAGCAAGAGCCCATGTCTGGGGGCAGGTGACAGTTTGGAGAGCAGAGTGGCCAAGGCAGGGTGAAGAATGGGTGGAGGAGAGTCAGAGGGGAAGCAGTTGGGGGCCTAACAAGGGGAGAGTGTGGTAAGACCCTGCAGACCATTGCGAGGATTTTGACCTTTGCTTTGAAGCAAAAAAATCATAGAAAAATTTTCAGCAAAGTGATATAATCTGACTTAGGTTTTTAAAGGATCTGACTAATGTTGGGAATGGACCGGCTAAGAGTGAAAGCAGGAAGACCAGTTAAGGAGACAATGCAATGATTCACAGAAGAGCAGATGGTAGCTTGAAAGCTACTAGGTGAGTGAAGGTGGGGAGGCTAATGTCAGTAAAGATGGTGAGAAGTGGTCACATTCTGGATACATCCATGCACACTCTTATTTGAAAAGATTTCTAAGATAGACTACCAGACTCTTTCTGTTTACATTGAGTGGAAGGGGATGTATATCATTTTCTTTGGTTCTTAAAAGAAAGGCGACCCCATCAGTCTGTAGTTTGTAGGGAAACTCAGGTCTCACTTTAGTAAGACATGCTATTTCCTCCTCCATACCTTGAATCTTTAAGCTTCTCTCTGGGGTTTACTCTTGCCCAGCTCCTTCCACTGGAAAATAACCCATCGTGCTCAGCTCAAGCAGCACCTTATTTTTAAGGCCTTCCCTAATCCCAAAGATACTACTATGACCTCAGATACACTGCTCTCATAACCCGTATATAATGATAACACCTGATTGCTCACTTTCTCCATGTCCTACTGTGAGGTTCATTAGGGCAGATTCATCTCTTGACACCCATCCCCTCCATAGCACACACATGGTGCTTAGTGACTACATGAGTGCACAAGACATAACGTGGTAAGGTAAAGACAGGTGGCACCAGCGGCACTCAGAGCTCAGTGGCTGTAATACACCCAGAGACGGGCAGAGTACTATCTTATCCAGTGGTGAAGAAAGCCTTCCCAGATGGTGCTAGTGGTAGAGAGCCCACGTGCCAATGCAGGTTAGATGTAAGAGACACGGGTTTAATCCCTGGGTCAGGAAGATATCCTGGAGGAAGCCACGGCAATCCACTCCAGTATTCTTGCCTGTCTCCTCCTACCATGGACAGAGGAGCCTGGTGGGCTACCGTCCATTGGGTCACACAGAGTCGGACATGACTGAAGCATTACAGCACGCTTGCATGCATGCAGTGATGAAGAAAGAAAGAAAAAACTGAGCATGGTGATTCGTCTCCTATCACCCTTTGCAGTTTATGAAAGACTTCGGTATATATTACTAATTCTCACACCAAGTCCATGACAAAGAAGATTTATACAGGTAGAAACAGCAAAAATTAAACGAACTGTCTCAGCACAGACAAAACTTCTCCTCTATATGCATTCTTGTTCAATCATACATCTTTCAAAATAGGAAGAAAAAGGCTTTTGCAGTTGAAATTCCAGATTCACCCAAACTATAAAGGAAAGGAGTAAAAAGTGAAGGCAAATGATAGCAAGCTTTGACTATGAGGCTAAGACCTTTTAACTTTTCCTGGATGGTATTGGGAAGCGGTTAGTGTTTTGATCAGCTGAGTGAGACATGAATTGAGTTTTAAGATAAACAAGGGAGATGTGTACGGATGGATTTGCATACAGCAAAATGAGGAGTGAAATATATCAAGGAGATATCGCACTAATTAAGTGGGTGATGGTCAGACCAAACCAGCTGTTGATTTCACTTTACTTTCACTGAACTGTAGGTTGACTCTATACTACTGAAAGATCAGAGCAATTAGAAAGATTATACTTTAATGGGTATTGTCAGTTCAGGGTGTCATTCAGTTTAATGTGATACACTTCTAAATTGTACAGTTTGGAGTTAATAGATTAAGCATGAATTGAACCAAGTTAGTGTTAATAACATAGTGAAGACTGAACAACTATTATTCAAAGAAGAGTGAATTTAGTCATAATTACAAGGCCAGTTTCTAAGACACCACCATTTAGATTTAATATCATAAGCGTTTTAGTGTTTGTTTCCTAAACTAAACCAATGTGGCTATAGTTTGATCATGGTTTTTGTGACATGTGTTCTCTAAAGTTTTCTTTGGTCTCTGGCAATGTATGTATTGTTTATGATGTAAAAGTTTATGCAGTATTATAAGTACATACTGAGGTTTGATGTGTTGACTGTGAATCAAGGTCATTTATTTAGAAGGTGGCATCATTAGCCTCAGTAAGAGTGTAAAGAACACTGTGAACCACTTCCACATGATGTTCTTATGCAGTGTATTGGGCACTGTGTTAGTTGCTTCACAAACAATCTCACTTGAACACAGAAAAAGTGCTGGGGAAAGTCATGTTTTTGCCACTTTCGGACAAGGCATTTGAGTCTCAGAGAAGTCAACAGAGAATTGAATGGAGATCCAATCTGTCTGGACCCATACCTGGGCTACTGGTCACCACACCCTTGAGACCTGCATGTGGAGTATCTACTGGCCCCCACAGCCTCTAGAAGCTAGAAGCAGGGTTGTCAGCCCTGGTGGTGGGTTAGGTTCCCTACCCAAGCAAGGCCTGCCTCCAGAGACAGCTTGGTGCTAGTTTCCCCCACCCCCACAATTTTATCTTTGTGTACAGATTTGCTCAACAATCACTGAATTTCTAGGACAGGTTCAGGTAACCAAAGAGCCTTTATCAGTAGTATATATTGTCTCGACCCAAAGGATGCTGCAAACCCAGGCTGGAGCCAAATGGGAAATAACATCTTTCTTACGAAGGCTTAGAAATCCTCATCCAATCATTTAAGATGTTTCCTTTCTCGGGTAGCCCAGGCTGAGTTACACCTGGCTGCTAGGCCACCATTCACACGGTTAGCCAAGAAAACAGGGTACAGGCCACCAAAAACAAGACCCCCTCATCCGCCTCATGTTATGGCACAAGTTTCACAATACAAATCACCTGTATTCAAAGGTAAACTTACGAAACTTGTACAATACACATGCCATCAAAAGTGGGATCACTGCCAGTGGTGAGGCAGCAGCTACAGGAGCCTGTGCCACATATAAGATACACCAAAAAAGACTAGCTGCTATGGGGCCACAGAGAGCAGTATTAAGTCCAATATAGGCTGTTTCATTTCAAGCAGATTCCTTTCTGCTTCTGGAAGTTGGTTAATTTTTCTGGTTATGATATCAGTTAGGTTCTCCTTGACAGTATCATCTGCTTCATGGTTTTCCATTTATTGCAACCCTTTCCCCAGAATGCCAGTACCTTACTAGCTCTCCTCTCAGCAGTCACTGCCTCCTCTGGTCTTCAAAGCCATCACGAGGGTTCCCTTCACCCTTTGTGCTCCTGGGTGTAGCCATTCTGGCTTCGCTCTAGTTTTCAAAGCTTCACAGGTCATCCTAATGTGCTTAAGACCCTAATGTGATCCTCAGTGATTGGAAACCACTGAGCTCCATATTCCAGGAGTTTCCAGGAAGGCACCTGTGTGCAACTCTTTGGTAATTACTACCAAGGAACTGAGACCTCATCTGACCCCCGACCAGGCTAAGGGAAACCTTTCAGACACTGTCTTAAAGGCCTCACTATAAATTACCTTAAAATAAAGCACTATAAATAAGCACTCCCTTTGCAGCCTCCAGTTCCTACCAATCACCCTACTTGACCCTCCCACCTGAAGATGCACCCCCTACCGGGGGTTTGGTATCAGTCCTGTCCTAGGTCACACAGAATTGTCTAAGGAGTTTTAATTCTCTAACTCCATGGCTCGACCTCAAGATGATAATAACAACAGCTGTTTATCCAGCTTCCACGTGCCATGGTGTTCAGTGTTTCATGTGTGTTACTCTTAATTCTCACGCTGACTCTGTGAGGCAGATTCTCTGATACTCATGAAGAAACTGAATCTTGGAAAAATTAGACAACATGCTAACCTGCAGTCTGGGTTTTCACCTGGTTCTGCCCGACCACCGGCTTCATGTCCTCGGCTCCCCTCACTGCTCCACGTCTCCATGTAAACACCCCAGCGCTTCTGCAGCTCCAGAGGGAAACTCCTTCTCACCACAAATCCTCCTCTTCTCCAGCCCCTTCCCAGATAATGTCACCTCCTCACACCTGTCACTCAAACTGAAACCTCTAGATCATTCCCCAATACCCATGGCAACTAGTAAGTCTGCTCTGACCCTCACTGGCTCCCGAACCTTCTTCTCTTCTTTCAGATCCTTCTCTCAGAACCATTCTTTATGGTTCCCTCCAAGATTATTTTCATAACCCCTGTAAAGCAGGGATTATCTCCTGAGGATAAGGTTATCTTAGGTTATCTCCCTATCCTAGATTTGTCTTTTTCAAATCCACAGCCCACTTCACTGGTTTTTGATTTGACCATTTGGTAATGCAAATTTGATATCACATTGAGGTTTACTTTTTTTTAATGATGCAATGAGTCTCATTTGATAAAACACTGATTCCTTAGCAAGGTGTTCTTCAAAATATAGCTCCAACTTATTTCTCAAATGTGTCCTGGCCTCTTGTCCTTACCCCATAAACACGGTCTTCTCTAAAGTTCAGAAACTGGGGGCCCACAGAATCTGGTCCAAGAACTGTATAGGTTCACCTTGTACTATTGTGTGTATTAACCATCACTGTGTAAGGAATTCTTCACCGTGTAAGGAACTGGGAGAGTTCATGTAAAAACCCAGACTTCTTACTTCTCTTGAGACATTACCTCACAAGTTTCCCGAGTCCTCACACCCACAGTTGTGCTCCAACCCAGCTAACCTCGTGTGTTCAATGGCCTGTGGGATCCTCCAGGCGTCTGGGGTTATGGTCTCTATGCTGGGCCGTGAGAAGGTCTCTAGGCGCGCCATAACTTCGTAACTTTGTTCACGGCATTTCTTCAGGTTGGTGTGCCCCTTCTCCCCCTGGTAAAGTTTTATTTTGAAGGGCTCAGATAAAGGACCACCATTTCTGTGAAGTCTTCCCGATAAAATCATTCACCTGTGCTCAATAAAGCTTTCTATTTCTAATGTTTAGTTGCTCAGTTGTGTCCAACTCTGTGTGACCCCATGAACTATATATAGCCCACCAGGCTCCTCTGTCCATGGGATTCTTCAGGTGAGAATACTGGAGTGTGTTGCCAGTTCCTTAGGTAGGGGATTTTCTGACTCACGGGTTGAACCTGCATCTCTTGCACTGGCAGGTGGATTCTTTACCACTGAGCCCACCTGGGAAGCCCCATTTCTAATGCAGCTCTCCCCAAACTGTTAAAGGCAGCTATATGCACAATTCTGTCCTGGCTAGATGGGAAGACCTTGAAGGGAGTTCTGCTTTAATCAGTTTCACACCCTTCCTCACACAACCACCATCAGGCCTCACCCATGTATTCTTTCCATGAGCACTGAGTTAAGTAAATTCAGCTGAAATCAAAAGCCCTTTTTTGATGTCCATTAAAGTCTTTTCATTCCCACTTTTCTGTAACTGAACAAGAAAAGGACTTATTTACATAGAAAGGATCAATGAAATTATTATTCATATGAGCTTTGAGCAAATGTGGCTTTCTAAAGTTTCTTTAGTAAGATTATATCACTGGTGATGATAGCTGACTTTACCTGAGTTCCAAGCATATCATAAGAAGTGTATAAATATTAACTCCTTCCTTTTCCTAGTATTGCCCATATGATCAAATAATAATTAATATTTTTTATAAAACACATTCACACCACAAATTTCTTAGGTGGTAAATACTTCGTTAATCAGGTCTACATCATCACCTAGTTTCTAATCTCGTGTCTCACAGGAAACTCACAATGTAAACTACTTAGTTCATGGTATCTTTGTCTTTTTTTATATCATTCCTTTATACCTTCTTTTAAAGCAGAAGAATGTTGAACTCAAGAATCTAGATCTAGGTTGAGAAAGAAGATAAGACATTTCTTATAAAAGACATACTAGGCAGCATACAGACCTTTCTGTAGGGAAGGAACGCCCAAAGCAGACACGAGGAGGAAAGGGATTGTACACTCTCTTCTGAAGAAGCATAAATGAAGGACCACAGTTGGCGTGGAAGTAAAATCTCAGAAGAAATGATTAGATTCTTTTAGGAGTTCCCTGGTTTTTGCCAAGACTATCTGCTGACAGCTGTAAGCCCCAGGCAGCCAGCTGCAATGCCCGTTAATATGTGAAAGACTATTAACATTTTGCTGTTTTCATTCTCCCCCTGTAAGAAGTGAATAAGGAACAGGTGTGGACAGGGAAGCAGAAAAGTTCCTTTGAGAGTTATAAATCAGCCTGATCCTGGGTTGAGTGCATGGATGTCTCTGAGGAACCCCATTCCTTTCCCAAGGCATTCCAAGTGGGTAAAGGGAATCTAACAGGAATCAAACCACCTGCAGTGTGTCTACATTCCAAGAAAGAATGCCAGAAGTTTCAGACTCAGATGGAAATCCTTGTCATAGTTTTCTCTTCATGTGATCCAATTTCCTCTTAATTAATCAACTGGGATTTTGTCTCTGAATTGTTGGCCCATAGTTAACATTATCAGATGCTGTTGAACTCTGAAAACATCTGACAGATTTCTAGATAGAGTATTAAGTCATCTTCCCAATTGTCTTAATCTTAGGAGGTAAATGACCTACAGGATGAAAAACTGATAACATTTTTTAAAAATAAATTTGTCTCAATTTCAGAAGTAATTACAGTTACCTTTTTTAATGCTCTTGGACAGCAATTTTCAGTGTGTTTAACTGCATGTCAAGATTGGAGGAAAGTGTAAAAATCTATAGAACTGTGGTATGAAAAAAATTTCTATTTGTCTTACTTTAAGAAATACTCAATGCTGACCCCTGCACATTTTTACCTGGTTTAGGACATGTCCTAGATAGTTCTTTCTCTATACAAATGACCCATCTGTCCAGTCCTATTTAAAATAAAACAGAACACAACTATATTCCAGTCTTTGTTCTCAGAACTGAAAGCATGGCTTTTTCTGCATGAACCTAATGTTATGCCAAGGAAGTTTGTGTTATTAAAATCAAACAGCTGAGTGGGGCTTGCTTCTGATAACGTTCACTTACTTTGTCTTTAAATAGTCTTATTTAACAAAATATTTGAAAAGATTTGTTGTAATAGCAGTCTCTGAAGTTCATTGTGTGTATAGGTCTCAATTTAAAGATTTTTTAAAAAAATAATTGGACTAAAATTTTGACTATTGTCTTGTGTATTAATACGACTTGTCTATAAAGTAATTCAAACTTGAAATTAGAATACTAGGCCCTTTTCTCCCCGCTTATCTGGGCCTCGGTTTTCTCATCTGGTAAATGGAGCTTGGATGAGATGACCTCTAAGGTCTACATCAAATAGAGCTGAAGGCAAAAGTAAAAGGCAGTCGGATGCCTTTGAGGAGTAGGATGAAGAGAGGCACAGGCTTTGCATCAGACATCTGGGTTCCAGTCTTAGATATTATTAGCTATAGGAAGTTATGCGTCACTGTATTCAGCCATAAAATGGGACTAATTAAAGCTGTATCGAGCACTGCTGAGGTTTCAATGGAAATAAGCCTATTATGTTCCCAGTACAACTTGTGCACGTATTTTCTGCTCCTATAAATGGTCGGACCATATTTTAAGGTCAAGAAAAACTTAAGGCTGAGCACATGATCGGATCTAGTAGTTTCCACTCTGGCACTTGGAGAAGAAAGGGCAGGATCCTATCACTGTCCTTTACCAAGAGAGATGTCCCTCTGCTGTGATGAAACTAGAGCCATCAGGGTTTAAAAAAAGCGCACGGTCAGGGGGAAGGCACCGCATCTTGGCAAGAAGAGCTTAACATAGTTTCCAGTCACCAAACTCTCTTCCCACCCCACACCCCGCTTCTATTTAAATCCTGGGCCCTCCACCGGTCCACACTCATTTTAGCCAGTACCCAGGCTCTCAGCAGAGAAGGGTGGCATGGCTCCCGGGGAAAAGAAAAGGGGGAACGGGCCGGCCAAGAGTGCCCTCCGGAAGGTGCACACAGCCACCCTGGTTATCACCTTGGCCCGAGGCTGGCAGCAGTGGGCCAACGAGAACAGCATCAGGCAGGCCCAGGAGCCTGCAGGCTGGATGCCAGGGGGCACCCAGGACCCAGCCGATGCTTCTGGACCAGCGATAGACGCCCCCACCCGCTGGAAAGCTCAGAGGGCCCCAAAGCCTTCCTCCCCGAGGCCGGAGGGCTGTGGAGAAGATGGACACGGCTCAGAGGAAGCCAGCGCGGTTTCTCCTATCAAAAGGAAAGAGGTGACCAAAACGGTGGTCAGCAAGGCTTACGAGAGAGGAGGGGACCTGGGCCACCTCAGCCACCGGTACGAGCAGGATGGCGACCAGCCGGAGGCCAGGCAGCCAGAGAGCGATGTTGACAGACTCCTCCGCAGCCGCGGCTCCCCAACGCTGAGGAGAAAGTGTGCCAAGCTGGTGACCGAGCTGACCAGAGGCTGGAAGGCGATGGAGCAGGAGGAGCCCAAGTGCAGGAGCGACAGTGTGGACACAGAGGACAGTGGCTACGGAGGCGAGACGGATGAGAGGCCGGAGCCGGATGGAGAGCAGGTGGCCGTGGCCAGGATCAGACGCCCCCTGCCCTCCCAGTAAGTGAACACGTCTCTCAGCGCCTCACCCCGCCTGCCGCGTGCCCCGGGCAGCTGAGGGGTGCCAGAGAGCAGGGGAGCCCTGCCCGAGTAAGGGGGGGACTCGCCGACAGGGCTGGCAGCCGGGGCTGGGCGAAGGCTCGCCCCTGGGCTAAGAGGACAGTGCCCGGCTCAGTCATGGACCTCCGGGTCAAGGGCTCGCCCCCTTTGGTTTCTCCTCTCTGTTCTGAACCCTCAAGGTTTAGCCACAACAAAGATGAAGCCACCAGAGATAGGTGTCTGCTATGGGTTAATGTTTGAAGTCAGTTCTATAATGAGTAAGGATTGGCTTATTTTTTCTGCAGAAAAAAATATTTCCTGGTAGACTGAGGGGAGAGACCTTTCCCTTGTCTCAAATCAGTGTATGTAATATTATCAAGAGACACATCTACCCAAATAGTGCCCATGGAACACAGACTTCTGTGAGCCTGGACACAGGTGGGAGGCTGCTGTCTGACTGGAGAACAACCTCTGAAGTAAGACAGGCCCAAGTTCAAATCCCATCTCTGCCCTGGCTATAGATAATGATACTGTGGTACACTTGAAAGTTGCTAAGAGAATAGCTCTTAAATGTTCTCATCACTCACACACACACACAGACACACACACACACACACACACAATAGCCAGTTATTCTTCTCCAAACCCTCCTTTGTAAAATGATGGCAACAATAAATTCTGCTGTTTTGAGAGAAGTAGATGAGATTAAAGCTGCCAAGAACTTAGCACAGTGCCTGCTCCTAAGCTCACTATATGGAAGTTATTAGTCCTCATAGAGAGCTTATTATTTAGCAATTCTTCAAACTTTCAGAAAGCTTTTTCCATTTATAAACAAAGGCAGAATGCTATTAACGCTAGGTAATTAAAATATCACTATGCTTGTGTGCTGTGTATGTGTGATAAGTTGCTTCAGTCGTGTCTACCTCTTTGTGACCCCATGAACTGTAGCCCACCAGGCTCCTCTGTCCATGGGATTCTCCAGGCAAGAGTACTGGAGTGGGTTGCCACACCCTCCTCCAGGAGATCTTTTCCACCTAGGGATCAAATCTGAGTCTATGTCTACTGCATTTGCAGGCGGGTTTTTTACCACCAGCGCCACCTGGGAAGCACAATCCTAAAGCAGTTAAATGCATACACACACACCAACACATGGACTCAGACTGATACATTAATACATATATTGTGACAAGAAACACATGCTTTATTTCAAGACAGTAAGTCTCCCTCCACAGAACAGAAAGTCAGGATTTCTCACTCTACAACCACAGGATATCAGAATATGGGGGAAGTCTCAGATGTGATGAAATGCTTACAAGCTGACTCCCTCTGGGAACAGTTATATGTGAAGGTGTGCTTTTCAACTTTTATGGAACAATCAGTAAAGAACAAAATTGGGAACCTTATTTGACAAAAAGTTGCCTTACAGTTTGAGACCTTAAAAATGTTTTGAAAGAATGAACACTATTATGGGCTTCCCAGAGAGCTTCTCAGGTGGCACAGTGGTAAAGAATCTGCCTGCAAATGCAGGAGGCTTGGGTTTGATCCTTGGGTCAGGAAGATCCCCTGGAGGAGGGCATGGCAACCCGCTCCAGTACTCTTGCCTGGAAAATCGCATGGACAGAGGAGCCTGGTGGGCTACAGTCCAGAGGGTTGCACAGAGTCAGACACAACTGAGTGACTAACACATACACATATAGGTGTTTTACCTGCTTTGTCCTCTGAACTCTCACAATAAGGTTGGTAATATCTCATTTTAGGGATGAAGCTCAGAGGGAAAGTTCACTCAGCAAGTTAGTGACCTGAGACATGCATGCCCATCTCCAAATGTCACGCTTTGAAACCAGACATGATGCTACTTCTCACTCAGTGCCTTGAGGATACAGAGATCTGGATTTGTGTTCTACTTACATTCACATAGGAATTCATAACCAGAAATCACTATTCTGCCAGGTCATATGGAACCATAGTCTAAATTTTAGCCTCATGGATTTAGGAGGTATGCATGCTAGAAAATGAAATAATAGAACCCAACAGAGTAAAAACCGAGGGTAGCACAAAGAAGATATTCCTGTCAGCATCTTTTGAATTGGCCGAGGGCAGGGAGATGACAGCTGTGACCAGTCTCTGACACATGTCCTCTCTTTTGGCACCTAAGAATTGTTCATATGTTTATTTATTTAATCCTCACAACATTCTCTCAGGGTAGGCATAATCATTATCTTCACTGGATAGATGGGAACACGAGACAAATAAATATTAAGGAATTTGTATAGGATTGTACTGTCCATGGGATTCAAACCCAGGCACTCTGGATCCAGAGCCCACCTTATTGACCACTACTCTAAACTGTCTCACCTGAAAGTGGGAACGTGCATACTAGGCCCTTCTCATGGTTCCCCAAAACACGCCTTCTCTGTGTGCTAGAGCAGGACATAGGCTTTGAATGAGAGACAATTAGATTTGGAATATTGGTTACCTGGGAAAATCCTAAAGTTTCTTCATTCTCACCAAAAAAAAAAAAAAGCTGTGATAATCCATAGAGTCATTTTGGTATCAATCATGTAAAGTGATGGGCACAGAGTTGTGCTCTGTATAATACAAGGGGCCAGCCCTGGTCATCCCAACACTGCACAATACTAGGAGACTGGCTGTCAGGGTTGGGGAAGGGAATAGGGCTTCCCTTGCGGCTCAGTCAGTAAAGATTCTGCCTGCAATGCAGGAGACCTGGGTTCCATCCCTGGGCTGGGAAGATCCCCTGGAGGAGGAAATGGCAAACCACTCCAGGATTCTTGCCTGGAGAATCCCATGGACAGAGGAGCCTGCCTGGCTGCAGTCCATGGGGTCACATGACTGCAGTTGGACATGACTGAGTGACTAAACCTACGTACCTACCTATGGGAGTGAAATCCCTCCCTTGCTTCTTGGGTTCCTTTCCCTCAGTCTTAGAGCACACAGGGTACTGGAATGTTGCCCACAGCAATAGCAGCTCTGAATGTCAGCCAATGTGAGTGATGCTCAGAAAGCTACAGCAGAAGCCTAATGGGGCTTTTTACCTCATGGGGTGCTCACATACTGCTGCAGACATAAATGTGGCATCCCTGACTAGGCCTATATGAGAGGGGGTTTGTTCACTTATTTTTAATTCTAAGCACCATTCTTTCCCCATATCCACTAATAGGGAGAAAATGATGTGTCATGGATATTTAAGCAGAAAGAGAGTTTTCTGGGTGGTTCTACGGATAACAGAGACAAACAATTCAGGTTCGATAAAAAGTAGAAATATTCCTTACCAAAAGAAGTTTACTAACTGGGGCTTTACTATGAAAATGAGTTCCATTTTATGCTTTGTTTTTAAAAGTCTTTTGACTGCGTAGCTATGTGACTTGTTTGGTCCAGGTCCTTCAGACAAAGCAACTTTTATCTGTCCCCCATTACAGTAATGGTGCAATATTACACAATGTGTTACATACAGTAATGGCACAATATTAAAATGAGAGTCATGCATCCACCCTCTCCTCCAAGGTCTGTTCAGTAAAAATGAAATGGTTGAGCATGAAGGGGTGTTTTATAGAAAAGGGAACTGAACACAGAAATGTATCCACGTCATAGAGCCAGTAAGTGATGCCCTCGGGAAGTGATGCCAGAGCTTGTGTTCTTCCCAACCCAGGGATCGAGCCCAGGTCTCCCGCCTTGCATGCAGATTCTCTACCATCTGAGCCACCAGGGAAGAATGACTTTAGAGCTTGTGTTCTTAACCACTGTGTTAGACTCATCTCTCAGCAGAGAACAGACTCAATGAATCAAATGGAGATCCAAGCATCACCTCCATTATGGAATCCCAGGAAAACTCCCAAAGTGTAATGTTTTGGTGCAACTTTTTTTAAAGGTATTTGCTAGAAACAAAGGGGAAAGTATGGCCTTCTAGTATTTGCCCCAATTCTAGAGCTTGGAACCCTTCCATGGACTCAGGACGGTTACCAGTCTGCAAGGAGCAGAGCAGCACAGGCCTGGTTCCCACACCTGGCTGATAACAGAACATAGAGCACAGTTGTGAATGCACAGTCACTCTGCTTCTGATAAATGTGACCCTGTGGAGGTCACGCTCCCATTAACCAAACTCGCAATATACTTCCTGTAAGAAGACTAAGCACATGAGTGTGCACAGGAGCAGATTCTCCCTAGAACTTCCCCGAGACATCGGAAATGTGGCAGAAGTTCTTGGCTTTACTGACAGAGAAGCGTTTTAGCTTAAGATATGAACACGGTGCCAGTCTTTCAATATTGCTTTGCTTTCTATGAATTTATACTAGGTCATCTTTCTAAAGCTCAATCTGAACTATCATTCATATTTTACTTGAAAATTTAAAAAACAGGATAAGCTGCTATATTGATTCCTACATTCAGTGAACAGGGAGGTGCTCAGAGTCTGAGACTTACTAATCCTGATTTAAACCTGATCCTTTCAGACTTTTTAAAAATTGAAAATCTGAAAGTAATACTGAACATGTACAAGATAGATAAAATTAAATACTCATTAAGGTATATTTCCTTCTAGTAATTTTTGAGCAACCCAATTTTCTAGTTCTTGCTTAAAGGACCAATTTTTTCACTTTCCTTCTCTATTATTGGGAATTATAGTTTGACTATATAACAAATGGACATTAAAACTTAGAAGATGCTCTTTTAGATGTTTCTCTTCTTCATAGCGTCATTACCTCACCAAACCTGACCCTTATCCCAAATGACATAGAATTTCAACACTCAGGGAATTTAAGTTCCTAGTAAAAAGAAAAATACATATATCATCAAAGAATGAGGCCCATATAATATACAGTTTATGAAAATTTTATCTGGATACTAATTTGAATATTTTTCAATTCTGTGCTTTCTCTAAGTTATAAAATCAATACAGTTGACTCTTACAACATGGGTTTGAGCTGTGTGAGTCCACTTATAAGTGGATTTTTTTTTTTCAATAAATGCTTACTGGGAGAAGGCAATGGCACCCCACTCCAGTACTCTTGCTGGGAAAATCCCATGGTTGGAGGAGCCTGGTAGGCTGCAGTCCATGGGGTCACTAAGAGTTGGACAGGACTGAAGCCACTTAGCAGCAGCAGCAGCAAATGCTTACTAGAGTATTGCTCAACCTGTGCTGGTTAACCACTGGGTTAGACTCATCTCTCAGCAGAGAACAGACTCAACGAATCAAATGGAGATCCAAGCATCCATGAATCCATGAATGTGGAAACATGGATACAGTGTAACTGTAGAACGTGAAAGTCGCTCAGTCATGTCCCGACTCTTTGTGACCCCATGGACCATATATATAGTACACGGAATTCTCCAGGACAGAATACTGGAGTGGGTAGCCATTTCCTTCTCCAGGGGATCTTCCCAACCCAGGGATGGAACCCAGGTCTCCTGATTGCAGGCAGATTCTTTACCAGCTGAGCCACTAGGGAAGCAACTGTAGAGTTATACTCAAGTTTTCAAGTGCCTGAAGTATCCGAGTCCCCTGCCCCCATACATAATTCCCCCGAACAAGTGGATGCGGATCCTGTAGTACTGCAGTGTGTGTGTATGCTCAGGTGCTTGGTTCGTGTCCGACTCTTCGCGACTCTATGGACTGTAGCCCGCCAGGCTCCTTTGTCCATGGGAAGAGAGGCAAGAGTGGGTTGCCATGCCATCCTCCAGGGAATCTTCCCAAACGGAACTTACGTCTCTCGTCTCCTGCATTGGCAGGCAGCTTCTTAACCACTAGTGCCACCTGGAAGCCCAGTACTGTAGTATTTACTATGAAAAAGTGTCCACATAGAAGTGGACCCATGGAGTTCAAACCTGTGTTGTTCAAGGGTCAACTGTAATACCAGCAGAAAGAATTTTGAAAAAAAAAGTTAAAAGAAAACCAACTATCTCTAGACGAACAATTTCAGTTATGCACGTACTCTTGATTTCCTCAACCTGGTGCATATATACATTTTACATAGTTAAAATTGGAGCATGTGCTCAAATTTGTTTTATTCTGTTTATTTTTATGAATGTCTTTTAGTGATTATTCACCATGCTTTTTCATTACTGAATATTCAGTTAGTACTTAAAAGAGTGTCTGGGACTTCCCTGGTTGTCCAGTGGTTAAGAATCCACCTGCCAATGCAGGGGACAGGGGTTTGATCCCTGGTCCAGGAAGATTTCACGTGCTGTGGGGCAACTGAGCCCGTGCTCCACAACTACTGAAGCCCGTGCACCCTGGAGCCTGTGCTCCACAGCAAGAGATGCCACCACAATAGGCCCACGCACCGCAACTGGAGAGTAGCCCCACTAGAGAAAATACTCGCATAACAACAAAGACCCAGCAAAGCCACAGAAATATAAATTTTGAAAAAAGTGTGTCTGGTACACAACAGGTGTCATACATAATTTAATAAAGGATGGAAGGAATGTCAAAGTGCCCAGAAGTTCCTTAAAGGGAGGACGTATTATGTTCTATACTATGGGACAGACCGCAGTTGGGGCTCAGGAGACAAAAAGCATGAGTTAGTGAATCATGCTGTTCTTTTCACTGTCTTCTGAGATGTTCAAGTCTCTCCTCCAGCAAGCTGTTCCAGCCTCAAGTTTGATATGAGCTTTGGGTTCTGCCAGGATGACACTGGGCTTGTTATCGAAGGCTGTGTCTGCCATGGATTGCCGTCATTGCAAGGGGACTAGGCATTTACTCTCATCTGATCATGAGATCTAGCAGCCCATACTCTGGGCAGCTGAACAGGGACAGTCTGTGGAGACGCAGATGAAGACAAGGACCAGCAGGGCTGAGGAAAATGCGTTTCACTTCAGGGCAGTGTAGTTCCTAGCACTTGTCCATACATACATGTGTGCATAGTTGCTCAGTCACGTCTGGCTGTTTGCAACTCCATGGGCTGTAGCCTGCCAGGCTCCTCTGTCAGGGGGATTTCTCAGGCAACAATACTAGAGTGTATTGCCATTTCCTCCTCCAGGAGATCTTCCCCACCCAGGGATGGAACCCTGTCTCCTGCAGCTCCTGCATTGGCTAGCAGATACTTTACTACTGAGCCACCTGGGAAGCCCTTCCATACATACATGATTTTTTTAAAGTTGTAATAATTGTGTAAAGTTTTCGGATGCTGATTTTTCCCAATTGACTTAATCATATACTTTTGTCCATGTGTTTACAAAGAATAGTAGTGTTATCTGTAGCAGTGTGCTCCTGGTTTCAATTCTGTTATGACAGTGAAACAATGCAGCAAGCTAGGGACACAAAGCATGGGAATTAATGAAAGTTCGCCACCTAGTGGCTGTCGGTCCTCTTCGAAAAATAATACATGTATGCCTCCCTACCCATATCTGTTAGTTTCCTGCATTTGATTGATCAGATTTTAGGAAATCAATTTGGATGGTGAGGAACACCCGCATCTGTCTTGTTCCTGGGTTTTGACCAGCAAATTACGAGAGTTCAGGGAGGGGTTATTGAACTCATGCATGCCATTCACATGTGTGTGTGTGTGTGCTTACTCATTCGGTCATGTCCAACTCTTTGCGACCCCATGGACTGTAGCCACATAAGCAATTTCAGCTCTACCCTACATCTCCAATTCCAAAGCTTCCAGTCATGAAGCCACTTGGTGTTGGGGAGAAGGATGGGTGAGTCACTTGTGGGGATGAGGAATATAGATTTCTGACTTTTATATAGTCCAAGAGTTCATGCTTTACTTATAAGATTGGAGCTAGAGAGATGACAGGAATGTCTGTTAAAGACAAACTTTGCTGTTTTAAAATTAGGTCTACACTCGCCAATGATGGTTTTTAATAAGAAATGCATTCCAGGCTGCAATGGCAGACCCACACATTTGAGAAAACTCATCCACTTATTACACACTGCCCTGGCAGGCTGAGCGGCGCCATCACGTAGCGGAGAGAGCATGGTCTTGTGGCCTCAGACATTTGGGGTCTGAATCCCACGTCTTCCACTGGGCTGGGGCAGCATTTCACAGTAGTTATACACAGGCTCTGGAGCTGGCTTTACTTTGGTTCGAGTCCCAGCTCCATCATTTAACAACTTTGTGACTGTAAGTTACCTAACCCTTCTGCCCTCACTTTGCTCATCTGTGAAATGAGATTAATGGTACCTATCTCATAAGATGGTTGTGGAAATATTAGTAGAAAGTGTTTAGAAGAATGTCAGCACATAGTATTCAATAAATGTTACTACTGTTAGCTAGTGTCTATTTATACAACTAGATATTTCAAAATTTGTGGAACATCATAGATATGAACATAAATATGCTTCATTAAAAATACGTATTTAAAAATCTATACATGGCAAAGGTGGCAGCAAGGGAGACACAGACATAAAGAATAGACTTTTGGAAACAGTGGGAGGAGGAGAGGGTGGGATTACTTGAGAGCACAGCACTGAAACATATATATCAACACATGTAAAGTAGATAGCCAATGGGAATTTGCTGTATGACGGCGGTGCCCTGTGACAACCTGGAGGGATGGGGGTGGGGAGGGATGTGGGAGGAGGTCCAGGAGGGAGGGGCCACATGTATGTCTATGGCTTCATGTTGATGTGTGGCAAAAACCGTCACAATATTGTAATTATCCTCCAATTCAAATAAATAATTTAAAAATCTACACGAGTGAATAGTATAAGTATGTGGCTGATAAAAACCTTATTTTGGGCAAATAACTTTTTTGAAGTCGTGTATAAAGTGGATTCCCTTAACCCACTGATATGATTCCAGTTCTAAATGTTACTAACATGCAAGTTTGAGCTACACATATTTGCCTTACCTTTGTGTAAGGAAGTTTTTCCTTGAAATAGAGTTTAATATCATTTTATGGGGCTTAAAACATTATTGTTACTCACAGAGAAAATAATCTAGGACCTATCTCAAACTCAGAACAATTGTGGCATCGTCCATGACTTTCCTTCTTCCATCTCTTATTTTTTTGAATTATGTCTTTTATAATGAAAAATTTATAGACTTACATTAAGATGCATATATATAAGAAGTACAAGTAGAAAGCAACCCTTGCTAAATTATGAATATCTTGATTTTTTTTCCCTCTCTTTTAGGGCAAACAGATTCACAGAGAAGCTCAACTGCAAAGCCCAGAGGAAATACAGTCAAGTGGGCAATCTGAAAGGGAGATGGCAACAATGGGCTGATGAACATATCCAATCCCAGAAGCTCAATCCCTTCAGTGAAGAGTTTGATTATGAGTTGGCCATGTCTACCCGCCTGCACAAAGGAGACGAAGGCTACGGCCGTCCCAAGGAAGGAACCAAAACTGCCGAACGAGCCAAGAGAGCCGAGGAACACATCTACAGAGAAATCCTGGACATGTGTTTCATCATCCGCTCGATGGCTCGCCACAGACGGGATGGCAAGATCCAGGTTACCTTTGGGGATCTCTTTGACAGATATGTCCGTATTTCAGATAAAGTCGTGGGCATTCTCATGCGTGCCAGGAAACATGGACTGGTCGACTTTGAAGGAGAGATGTTATGGCAAGGCCGGGATGACCATGTTGTGATTACTCTACTCAAGTGAACTCTCAATCACACAAACCAAACTTGACCCACTCTTGTCTTAATGCTAAATGCTAACGTAGTGAGAAAGTAAAATGCAAACTGCTCTGTAATAAGTTACTAATTATTAAACAATTTTTTTACATAAATAACTTTTGAGCACTCTATTTCTGAGGGAGTTTGAAGACAGAGGAAGCACACACAAAGCATTTCAGAAAGCACACTGAGGATTATTTGTCCACAATAAGTATTTAAAATTCCACTTACCCTTTGGGCAAAGATATTTGGCTATTCTTTGCAAAGTTGCTATAGATATTAATGTAAATAATTATACCTAAGATGAATTCAGGTAAATATCAGCAAACCATACTATGATATGTCATTGTTTAGGAACGAAAAACCATTCCATTAATTCTGGCAAAACTAAACTTAAAATTTTCTAAGCATCCTGACTTTGTTCTATTATTTTTATGATAGCATCACTTACAAAATAAGCACATAAATAAAAAGTTGTATTCAAGTAAGACACTGAAATTGATGAAATTGCTCCGTGGTCTTTGAATTTAATAGGTTTCCAACAGAAGTTAGCCATCCTTCTCTGATGTGATTTGGGCAAATCATATGAAAACAGGCATCGCTGGTGGTCATAGAGCCAGCAGAGAAAGCAATTCTGTTCACCTTCTCTATGATAAAGCAGAGGTGAGAGATTTAGATTTCTCTGCCTTTGCAGGACTGCTTGGGGAAGTTTATTTTTTTCCTCAAAAACCTTAATGAGTCATGCTGTCTACATTTACCTCAATACACATCAAAGTAGACAAACAGAAAACGCTACAATGAACTGGAATGTTGAGTGTAGAAGAATCTGAGTCATGGGTAGATCAGAAACAAACTTTCATCAAGTCATTTTACTGTTTCATTTTATTTTGTGATCTAACGAAAGTTTTGAAAATACCCGGAAGTCTAAAAACAGCAACATTAGTCCAGCCAAAGTGAAAGAAGTATAGTTTAATGATGACAAGGAAATTTATTTGGCACTAATCTGTTCCTTGTCATTTTTCTCCATTAGTGTGCCTTATATAATTCTAAAAACAAGCTGAATAAAATGTGAGATTACAATTCTTAAGAAATTCAACGAAAGTTACTAAATGATAGCACTTTGGTGTTACATACAGAAATTAATGTCAAAGAATAATCCAGCAAAATAATAGGTGCTCCTAATTGTAAACTATTAGGCTTAATACAAAGTATGGATTAAACTACCATAGGAGTTATCTTTGCTTTCATAAATTATTTTCTTTCAAACTGAAAGTTTCAATATCTTCCTAAAGAGGAAAGTTTGTATATTTTTAATAATAGATTTGTCAAATTACATATTACTTAGTAGAATTTCACATAAGATGTATACTTTTATCATAACAGTGAAACCTATGTCAAAAGCTTAAAACATGGCACGAGAATAAAACATACTTCTATGTTCTTGTTTTTGTAATACTATTTTAAAGTATGTTCCAAAGCACACTCCACAGTGTGGGCCATTGCAGAGGGTGAACGCGATGGCCATGAAATGTGGCAATAGTTTTTATAGCCTGGGTAATTTCATATGCTTATGAGTTGGAGGACTATTCCAACTGTTTTGGGGAAGGGGCGGAGATTTCCTGGATTTAGGCCACAGCCCACTCCTTGGTCTTTTAACAGGGCCTTGGAACTGTCATGCCACCTCTGGGTGTGTCATTTCACTTGCTGACTCAGGATCAAGGTCTAGTCTTGCCTGCCATCGTGGTCCCATTTGATTCTAATCAGTTTATGTTGTATCCTTGGGCTATGTCATTCTTTCAAAAGTTGTGCCCTACCCCTTTCCCTCCTGTTAGAGTAGGAGGGGTACAATCACATTTAAAATCAAACTTCATACCCGCCAGAGAATGCTTGGCAGGCACAAACAAAACCTTGTGGTCACCAGGACCCAGAGAAAGGTGCAGTGACCCTCACGAAAGACTCAACCAGATCTGCCTGTGTTTGAGGGTCTCCTGTGGAGGCACGGGTCAGCAGTGGCCTGCCGCGGGGACAGGGGCTCCGGCTGCAGTGGTTCTGAGAGGTGCAGCAGGTGGAGGCAATAGTCCTCTTGGAGGAGGTTGCCATTAGCTCCACAACAGGCCCGCCAGGTGGGCTATCCAAAACTGGAGAACAATCACACCAAAGAAGTCCTCGAACTCTTGCGAAAGTTCTAGGCCCCACAAAAGACTTTCCAATCCGGGGATCTGGCAAAAGGACTGAGAATCCCCAGGGAATCTGACTCTGAAGGTCAGCAGGATTTCATTACAGAACTTCCACAGGACTGAGGGAAACAGAGACTCTTGGAGGACGCAAACAAAATCTATTCCAAGGAGAAAGGAGCAGGGACCTTCAAGGCCGAACAGGTCTTTAGATAGGCATTTTCAGGAACTAATTTTATGAGCCCAATCCTTGTATCTTCTCATAGCTAGAAAAGCACTAAATCCCTTCACGGTGACATCAGCTCCTCACCAAGACTAGCAGAGAACCTTTTTGTAAAGATAAGCATTTTATTGCATGAATGCACCCTTTACCAAAATCACATATATTGCTCCCCCCCACACCACATACACCCCTCTCCCAACACACACACACCCCTCTCTGGAGTAGTTCCTCAGAGATGTCTGAGGTGCCGTCTCCTGGGCTGCAATCCTCATTTTACCCCAAATAAAACTTAACTCACCTTTCACGCTGTGTATCTTTTTAAAGTCAACCATTTGTAGACACCCAGCTCCTCACCAGACTCTCTCTCTCAAAGTGTATTTTTGCTTAAGTAAACTTTCATTTTACTTTCTTAACCTCTCTGCTTTGTCTCTGAATTCTTTCATAATGAAGAAAAACCTTAAAACTCTTTGGGAATACCAACAAGGATTTTCTCATGGCACTGTGTGCCCAGATTTGGGGAGCATCCCTGTTTCTTCACATAAAAACAACCTGTCTCTAACAGAACAACATCATATTGACTTTTTGACCAAGAAATTCCAGTACTGCAAGCAGCCAGACCCCACTTTTGGTAACAATAGGATATATTTTTATCCCTAATCTACAGAGAAAAAAAACGTTCTCCATTAGTCACCTCTTCTTTTGGAAAGAAACCAGCCTGAATTGGCTCATAAGCAGTTACTGCTTACCTCTGAAGAGGAGGAAAACTTAGTGCACACTCTTCAAAGCTCTGAATTGTTTGCTTCAACATCTCAAGGAACAGAGATTTCAGAGGTGCTACTTAAAGGCTGATCTGCCTTCCACGGACATCAGCAACACCTGTTGCTTTTTAGAAATGCAAATAAGGAGTCGCTCAGCACTGCAGAGGTTTCAAGTTTTGGCATGCTGAAAAGTCACCTTGAAAGCTTGCTAAGGACCCCTGGGTGAACCCCAGAGATTTTAGTAGGTCTGGGATGGGGCCCAAGAACTGGCTTTTCTAAGTTCCAAAGTGGTGCAACTATGGCTGTTATTCTTTAGACCACCTTAGAGCAAAACAGGGAGAATTTGTCACTTTTTCAGGTTTTAACACCTTTATCTTCTGACATAAAGCTCAGCTGCTTTCAGTTGTGTAACAGAATCTGGTTTAAATAACAAAGGGAATTTATTTCCTCACACAAAGTGTAGTTTAGAGGTTGGAGGGCTTCAGCTGTTGCCAATTATGTTGCCAACTACCTGTTCTTTCCAAGTAAATGACCTCTTTCCAAATATAACTGAGAACTGTGAAGCTATCATGCGTGGCCATACATACCAACTAATCACTGCCCCTCACATCTATCTTCAGTCCTGCCCATAGAGCATTTTTAGCACATTTTAGGGCTTCAGTAAAAAATGTTAATTTCTGTCCTTCCTCCTCCTTTGAGGATGTCTATTATTTCCACCCAAAACAATTTTCCTCCATTTTCACAACATTTTGTCACACCAGAATAACTCCTATGTGCTGGGTAGTGTGAAGAACAGACACACATGGTCCTTTTTTTTTTTTTTTTTTAAAAAAAAAAAAGCTTTAAAGTCTAGCTCAGACAACTTTCTTTCTTCACCCTCTCCCCAAACCAGCTTAGGAATCCTTGCCACCCCAGCCTTTCCTCTTACACAATTATCACAATATATTGTGTATGTATACTAAATGCTGTGTATATAAAAATTATGAATAACTATAAAGTAGGCTCGATCGTGTAGAAATTTTACTTGAAAACTGGGTTTGCTGTAAGATACAACCAAGCCAAATTGCATTAGACTTATTACTTGCTCTAAGTAAGGAGAACACCAGGGACTTTTCCAAAACAGTGTCTCTCTGAACAGCAAAACTGGGCAACTTTAAGCTATTGGTACAGGCATATTCATGAAGGGGCTTGGGTGGTAGGCAGACTTCAAACTTTAGTTGACTAATAACATGAGGGTCAGAAAAGGTCAGCATCATTATCCCTTAGATTCCAGTTGATCTGGTTGTTGGGATTTAAGTTTTGCAAACCAGCTCAAGACAGTGCTTTATGCTAGCCTTAACCATTGACAGAGAACTAGCAGTCTTTACAACTGCAATCTTTGCTCTTGTTATTTCTCTGCTTGGTAATGGTTTTGTTCCCAAATATTTTTTGTCCCCTATATTGAAAAGCAGAGACATTACTTTGCCAACAAAGGTCAGTCTAGTTGAGGCTATGGTTTTTCCTGTGGTCATGTATGGATGTGAGAGTTGGACTGTGAAGAAAGCTGAGTGCTGAAGAATTGATGCTTTTGAACTGTGGTGTTGGAGAAGACTCTTGAGAGTCCCTTGGACTGCAAGGAGATCCAACCAGTCCATTCTGAAAGAGATCAGTCCTGGGTGTTCTTTGGAAGGAATGATGCTAAAGCTGAAATTCCAGGACTTTGGCCACCTCATGCGAAGAGTTGACTCACTGTAAAAGATTCTGATGCTGGGAGGGACTGGGGGCAGGAGAAGGGGACGACAGAGGATGAAATGGCTGGATGGCATCACCGACTCGATGGACGTGAGTTTGAGTGAATTCCGGGAGTTGGTGATGGACAGGGAGGCCTGGCGTGCTGCAATTCATGGGGTCACAAAGAGTCGGACACAACTGAGTGAGTGAAGTGAACTGAACTGAAATCCATTTATTACTGAGATCTGTTCAAGGTCAAGCACTGTGGCCAGGCTTGATCACAAAATAACATAGGCCAAAAACGGCTTATGTCAAGAAAGCCACACCTGGTTCTTTTTCTCCCTACCTCATCTGCTTAGAGAAAGAGGTAAGTGAGGGAAAATGACAATGTGGCTATAAAGGCCATGGGTTAATGCAATATGGATCAGGGTCTGCTCAATTGATCTTAGTAGGATACTCTCATTTTAAAATATGAAACATACATGGTAATGAAGATTGAGGAGACAAAAATCCCATATAAGAAATATTATAGACTTCCCCAATGGCTCAGTGGTGAAGAATCTGCCTGCCGACGTGGAGGACATGGGTTCGACCCTTGGTCTGGGAAGATTCCGCATACCACAGAAAGACTAAGCCGCAACTACTGAGTCCCTGTGCTCTAAGTACTGAAGCCTGTGAGCTCTAGAGACCATGCTCCAAAATAAGAGAAGTCACTGCAACAAGCCTGTGTGCCACAACTGAAGCCTAGGAACAGCAACGAAGGCCCAGAACAACCAAAATTAAATTAAAAGAAAAGTTTCCATCCATTTTAAAAAGACAAAAAAATTACATCTCATTAAACCCAAATCTTAAAATATCTGATGCTGTCTTAAAAAAGTCATAACATTATATTCTTTTTTCATAGTACTCTTCTGCCTTGGAATAGTTAACTACATTGTTATTTTTCCACATATGCAAAAAGAAAAGAAAAAGCCATGAAGTCCTGAATGGACATGTCTTCACTTGAATAAATCCTCTGAAAAGTACAGAGTTGATTTATAACTCCATTTAAGCTATTTGTTACATGGATGGTCTTTTCCTCTTCCATTCAGCCTGGTAACACCTTGTCAAAGAAAAGAAAAAAATCCCAATCCTAAAACTTCCTTTCAAGATACAACTCAAACAATCAGTTTAGTCAGTTCAGTTCTGTCGCTCAGTAGTGTCCAACTCTTTGCGACTCCATGAATTGCAGCATGCCAGGCCTCCCTGTCCATCACCACCTCTAAGAGTTCACCCAAACTCATGTACATCAAGTCGGTGATGCCATCCAGCCATCTCATCCTGTCGTCCCCTTCTCCTCCTGCCCCCAATACCTCCCAGCATCAGAGTCTTTTCCAGTGAGTCAACTCTTCACATGAGGTGGCCAAAGTACTGGAGTTTCAGCCTCAGCATTAGTCCTCCCAAAGAACCACCAGGATTGATCTCCTTTAGGACTGGTTGGATCTCCTTGCAGTCCAAGGGACTCTCAAGAGTCTTCTCTAGCACCACAGTTCAAAAGCATCAATTCTTCGGCGCTCAGCCTTCATCACAGTCCAACTCTCACATCCATACATGACCACAGGAAAAACCATAGCCTTGACTAGACCGACCTTTGTTGGCAAAGCAGTATCTCTGCTTTTGAATATGCTATCTATGTTGGTCATAACTTTCCTTCCAAGGAGTAAGCGTCTTTTACTTTCATGGCTGCAATCACCATCTGCAGTGATTTTGGAGTCCCCCTAAAATAAACTCTGACACTGTTTCCACTGTTTCCCCATCTATTTCCCATGAAGTGATGGAACCGGATGCCATGATCTTCGTTTTCTGAATGTCGAGCTTTAAGCCAACTTTTTCACTCTCCACTTTCACTTTCATCAAGAGGCTTTTTACTTCCTCTTCACCTTCTGCAATAAGGGTGGTGTCATCTGCATATCTGAGGTTATTGGTATTTCTCCCGGCAATACTGATTCTAGCTTGTGCTTCTTCCAGCCCAGCATTTCTCATGATGTACTCTGCATATAAGTTAAATAAGCAGGGTGATAATATATAGCCTTGATGTACTCCTTTTCCTATTTGGAACCAGTCTGTTGTTCCATGTCCAGTTCTAACTGTTGCTTCCTGACCTGCATATAGGTTTCTCAAGAGGCAAGTCAGGTGGTCTGGTATTCCCATCTCTTTGAAAATTTTCCAGTTTACTGTGATCCATAGTCGAAGGCTTTGGCATAGTCAATAAAGCAGAAATAGATGTTTTTCTGGAACTCCCTTGCTTTTTCGATGATCCAGCAGATGTTGGCAATTTGATCTCTGGTTCCTCTGCCTTTTCTAAAACCAGCTTGAACATCTGGAAGTTCATGGTTCACATATTGCTGAAGCCTGGCTTGGAAAATTTTGAGCATTACTTTACTAGCGTGTAAGATGAGTGCAATTATGCGGTAGTTTGAGCATTCTTTGGCATTGCCTTTCTTTGGGATTGGAATGAAAACTGACGTTTTCCAGTCCTGTGACCAATGCTGAGTTTTCCAAATTTGCTGGCAGACTGAGTACAGCACTTTCACAGCATCATCTTACAGGATTTGAAATAGCTCAACTGGAATTCCATCACCTCCACTAGCTTTGTTCATAGTGATGCTTTCTAAGGCCCACTTGACTTCACATTCCAGCATGTCTGGCTCTAGGTCCGTGATCACACCATCGTGATTATCTGGGTCATGAAGCTCTATTTTGTACAGTTCTTCTATGTATTCTTGCCACCTCTTCTTAATATCTTCTGCTTCTGTTTAGGTCCATACTATTTCTGTCCTTTATCGAGCCCATCTTTGCATGAAATGTTCCCTTGGTATCTCTAATTTTCTTGAAGAGAACTCTAGTCTTTCCCATTCTGTTGTTTTTCTCTATTTCTTTGCATTGATTGCTGAGGAAGGCTTTCTTATCTCTCTTTGCTATTCTTTGGAACTCTGCATTCAGATGCTTAGATCTTTCCTTTTCTCCTTTGCTTTTCGCTTCTCTTCTTTTCACAGCTATGTGTGAGGCCTCCCCAGACAGCCATTTTGCTTTTTTGCATTTCTTTTCCATAGGGATGGTCTTGATCCCTGTCTCCTGTACAATGTCACGAACCTCATTCCATAGTTCATAAGGTACTCTATCAGATCTAGGCCCTTAAATCTATTTCTCACTTCCACTATGTAATCATAAGGGATTTGATTTAGGTCATACCTGAATGGTCTAGTGGTTTTCCCTACTTTCTTCAATTTAAGTCTGAATTTGGCAATAGGGAGTTCATGATCTGAGCCACAGTCAGCTCCTGGTCTTGTTTTCACTGACTGTATAGAGCTTTTCCATCTTTGGCTGCAAAGAATATAATCAATCTGATTTCGGTGTTGACCCTCTGGTGATGTCCATGTAGAGTCTTCTCTTGTGTTGTTGGAAGAGGGTGTTTGCTATGACCAGTGTGTTCTCTTGGCAAAACTCTATTAGCTTTTGCCCTGTTTCATTCCGTATTCCAAGGCCAAATTTTCCTGTTACTCCAGGTGTTTCTTGACTTCCTACTTTTGCATTCCAGTCCCCTATAATGAAAAGGACATCTTTTTGGGGTGTTAGTTCAAAAAGTCTTGTAAGTCTTCATAGAACCATTCAGCTTCTTCAGCGTTACTGGTTGGGGCACAGACTTGGATTACTGTGATATTGAATGGTTTGCCTTGGAAATGAACAGAGATCATTCTGTCGTTTTTGAGATTGCATCCAAGTACTGCATTTTGAACTCTTTTGTTGACGATGATGGCTACTCCATTTCTTCTGAGGGATTCCTACCCGCAGTAGTAGATATAATGGTCATCTGAGTTAAATTCACCCGTTCCAATCCATTTTAGTTCGCTGATTCCTAGAATGTCGATGTTCACTCTTGCCATTTCCTGTTTGACCACTTCCAATTTGCCTTGATTCATGGACCTGACATTCCAGGTTCCTGTGCAATATTGCTCTTACATAACACAGTGTGTACTATTTTTAATTGTAAAATAATGCAATAAAACAATACATATAGGAAAGTGGTTGAAAAAAGTATGGTACTTCCACATGAGTGCAGCTCTAAAAAAAGTAAAAGGTAGGATTGGGGTAGATGAAGATGGCAGAACAGAAAGCTGAGCTCACCTCCACCCCAGGAATGCATCGAAAACACACATGGAGCAACTGTTTCTGAAAACAAACGGAGACTGGTAGAAAGGCTATTCTACAACCAAGGCTCTAAAGAAAGATCTACACAGAGTCGGGTAGGAAGAGAAGAGAAGCTGTCAAGAGCTACATCCTGAGCAGGGAACACACAGGGGAGGAGGCAAGTCACAGGCTCGGGGATCCTGGCTGGGGATTGAGGGCTTGAAACATACCCCCCAGAGCTAGAGTCCAATGCTGGGAATGTGAGTCCTCTTACGTGACTTATCAGAGGGGTGTAAGAACTGAGACTCTGCTAGTGAAGCTTGCTTACTCCCAGGAACAAAGGCAAAGGAAATAGACTGGAAACACCCAAGGCTCTGGCTGGTTCTGTGACCACTCTAGTGCATGTCCTGGCCCATGCTGGGCACCTGCATCAGCCCCTCTTGCTCTGGTGCAACTGCTTCTAGTAATGTCACCCCAGCAGCAAGTAAAATATATTCAATGTTCAAAATTTCATTCTCCTTAAGAGGAAACACATCTAACTGGAAGAAATGGCTGATTTCAGGACTGGGTTACAGAAAGTACAGGTAAGTCTGAAACATCTTGCTGCACCTAAAGCAAGCAAGTGCTCAAGAAAATGGAGAAACACACAGAAGTCAGTATGATGGGGTTCCCATTGGTTAAATCTAGGACAGAAATAGATTATTTGATGCACTGAATTGAAAAAAGCAAAGAATAAACCCATCAGTCCATCTCCTTTCATTCTGCCTCATGTCTGGAAATTCTTTTGCAACCCGCACACAAACCATGACAATAACAACATAATTTTCAAATGATGGAGAAACAGAAGTTCTTCCTTACAGAAAACCCTGACAAACAAATGTGCTGGGAATAAAAAAAATAGAAAAATCATTATTTTGCATCTTTTAGTAATTCAGGAAAGAAATGCTTAATTGATATCAAAAACACTGACAGTTTGGTGAAGAATAGGGTATCTATGATATCAAAGTATCTCCCTACGTATTTTTTATTCATTACAAAGGGAAAAACTGATAGCAGTGGAGAAACATGGTGGATACTATTTTAACTAACAAAAGTATCACCAATAAAGAATAAACATACATCGTGTGCATCCTAATATGATACAGAAGACACATCAATTCTGTTTTCCTGTCCAAAATGTATAATCTAAATACAGAAAAAGTGCAGACATCCACATTGAAGGATATTCAACAATCCTGAATATCAATCAACAAAAACAGCACTGTCATAAAATAGAAAGAATGACTAATGAGCCTTCCCAGGTTAAAGGAGATCATAAAGAACAACTGAATGCAATATAGAATCTTGAATTAGATTATGGATCAGGAAAAACAGTGCTTTAAAAGATATTATTAGGACTATTGGTGAAATTAAAAAATGGATTTTTTAATTAAATCATATTACTGGATTATGTTAAATTTCCTGAATTAAATCACTTCAGTTCAGTTCAGTCGCTCAGTCGTGTCCGACTCTGCAACCCCATGAATCGCAGCACGCCAGGCCTCCCTGTCCATCACCAACTCCCGGAGTTCACCCAGACTCATGTCCATTGAGTCAGTGATGCCATCCAGCCATCTCATTCTCTGTCGTCCCCTTCTCCTCCTGCCCCCAATCCCTCCCAGCATCACAGTCTTTTCCAGTGAGTCAACTCTTCACATGAGGTGGCCAAAGTACTGGAGTTTCAGCTTTAGCATCATTCCTACTAAAGAAATCCCAGGGCTGATCTCCTTCAGAATGGACTGGCTGGATCTCCTTGCAGTCCAAGGGACTCTCAAGAGTCTTCTCAACACCACAGTTCAAAAGCATCAGTTCTTCGGTGCTCAGCCTTCTTCACAGTCCAACTCTTACATCCATACATGACCACAGGAAAAACCATAGCCTTGACTAGACAGACCTTTGTTGGCAAAGTAATGTCCCTGCTTTTGAATATGCTATCTATGTTGGTCATAACTTTCCTTCCAAGGAGTAAGCGTCTTTTCATTTCATGGCTGCAGTCACCATCTGCAGTGATATTGGAGCCCAAAAAATAAAGTCTGACACTGTTTCCACTGTTTCCCCATCTATTTCCCTATTTCCCATGAAGTGATGGGACCAGATGCCATGATCCTCGTTTTCTGAATGTTGAGCTTTAAGCCAACTTTTTCACTCTCCTCTTTCACTTTCATCAAGAGGCTTTTGAGTTCCTCTTCACTTTCTGCCATAAGGGTGGTGTCATCTGCATATCTGAGGTTATTGATATTTCTCCCCGCAGTCTTGATTCCAGCTTGTGCTTCTTCCAGCCCAGCGTTTCTCATGATGTACTCTGCATATAAGTTAAATGAGCAGGGTGACAATATACAGCCTTAACGTACTCCTTTTCCTATTTGGAACCAGTCTGTTGTTCCATGTCCAATTCTAACTGTTGCTTCCTGACCTGCATACAAATTTCTCAATCACTTACTATGGTTATTAAAAATAATACCCTTGTTCTTAGGGGATGCAAGCAAACATTTAGATTAAGTGTAACAGAATTAGACTTAGTAACATAGGTAAGTCAGGGAAGTACATGGAGGGAGAGGGGATATGACTGGGAGAAGAGAAAGCAAGCAAATAGCTATTTTGTAAACATGCTGGTACATATATTTTGGTAAACAAATATAAACTTACTGTAGGGTACATACAAGGAATAAAATTTGCTGGCCAAAGTTAGGTTTAGAAGAATACTGGCAAAAAATTTTCCAAAGTTAACTCACTTCACTTAATAGGTTTTATTGGCTAATTTAATACTCTTGGCGTGCACATGCTCAGTCGCTTAGTTGTGCCTGACACTTTATGACCTCAAGGACTGTAGCCTGCCAGGATCCTCTGTCCATGGAATTTCTCAAGCAAGAATATTGGAGAGGGTTGCAATTTCCTTCTCCAGAGGATCTTCATGACCCAAGGATGGCATCTCCTGCAGCTCTAGAACTGACAATTGACAAAGTCTGCCTTTCTTTTTTGATTCATAATCATTTATATATTGTGTATATGAGACCTTCATTTGATCTGTGTATTACAAAAACTGTTGATTGCCTTTTCATTTTCAATGTTTTCTTTTGATGAAAAGCTCTTGTAATTTTAATGTAGTATAATTTATCAATTTTCCCTTTACAGTTAATGCTTTTCTGCCCAATGTATGTGTATTCTAAAGTCATGATGATTATTCTCCAGTATCTCTTATACTTTTCAAATTAAAAGCATTATTATTTTTTGACATTCACATTTATATCTATAACTTGTAACTTTTGCATGCAGTATGAGATAGGTTAAGATTCAGTGTTCCATACAGATATCCCATTAAACTGGCATCATTTACCAAAAAGACCTTTCTCTTCACTGAGCAGCAGTGTCAGTTTTTGTAAAACCAATACAATATTGTAAAGTTTAAAAATAAAATAAAATTAAAAGAAAAAAACAAACAGAAAAATATATTAACCATAAAAAAAATAAATAAAAAATCAGTTTGTTTGTAGACTCTCTTTGATTGGTTATTTAGTATATCCTTTGACCAATACTACATTATTTTAATCATATTTTTAATAGATCATGAATATCTGGTATTTAAGACCACAGTCCATTCTTCAGTGTTGCTTTAGTTTTAATCTTTGCATTTCCATTTCCATGTTAAATCACAGAATAGCTTATTTCCACAAATTCTGGCTGAGATTTTCACTGCCCAATACAGATTGATTTTAGAGAAATAACTTCCTTCAATTATGTCTTCAGATCATCAGTATGGTCCCTAATGGTATATACTTCCCACTTATCTTCCCATTTGTCTTTAACTTTTTGTTATATATCTGATATTTTCAATGGCATTACAAAATGACAGTACTTCAAGCTTCTTTTCTTATTGTTGGTTTAGAAAGAATAAAAAGAAAGGTTTTTATATATTTTTTTCTTTTTTTAATACTGAATTTGTCTTTAGTGACCTTGTTAAATCAACTAGTTTCAACAGTTGGATCTTTTTGGAAATGTCTATGTACACAATTATGTCATATACAAATGATATGTCTTTCATTTCCAATCCTTATGCCTTTTCTTCTTCTTGCTTTACTGAAATGGTTGGTACTTCCAAGATAATGCTAAATATAAGTGGTGAAAGCAGTTATTATTGTCAGGTTTCCTATTTCTGGGAGGAAACTTTCAATAATTGACCATTATAGATGATGATTCCTGTACAATTTTCAAGGATAACTTTTTTTTTAGGTTGAGGAATATAATTTTTCCCTAATTTGCTAAGTTTTTAAAAAAAAATCATAAACAGGGACTGAAGTTGATCAAATGTTTCTTATGCTTCCACAGAGATGATCATGGAAGAGACTGAAGTTCTCTCTTTTCTTAGCAGCCTGGGAGATTCATGTAAAACTGATCATTTTATTTTCCTTCAAAAACTTAAAAGCATTACCCAGTAGAAACATACATACAAGCTTGAGACTTCTGTGGGAAGGACTTTTTTTTTAAATTAAGAGATTCAATTTCTTTAATACAAAAATTGTATTTCTTCACAAGGTCAGTTTTAATAAATTATTTTCCAGAACATTTTTCCATTTCACCTACATTGTCAGGTTTATTGATGCAAAGTTCTTCCCAATATCCTATCTTTTTAAGGCCTGATGGCCCCAATGATGTCGCCATTTAAATTCTTCTTAACAGTGATTTGTCTTTTTCTTAATCTTGCTGGAGGTTCACAATTTTACTATTCTGAGATTTTGTTTTGTATGCTTGTTCTAAATTTTTTTACTTATATCTTTACTTTGTCCTACATTCTATCTCCATTAGGTTCAATTTGATGCTGTTTTTCTAGCTGCTTGAGATGGACGCTTAGAGCCTTTTCTTCAGCTTGTCCCTTGATATTACTATACCCCAAAATTTATCTCAAGAATTTTCTTTTCAACAGTCTATAATCTCCAAAGATATCTCACACATAGATTGTGGCTTCAACAACTACCTATATGATGTTGATTTAAAATTTTTTTATTTATCAGAACAGAATAATAATCCCCACTTCTCCAGTCTACTTTCTAGTTTCTCATGTTATATTATAATAAGGTTCACAACAAACCTAACTTCCCTATCTGCTGATTATGTCTGTTCTTTGTAGATTACCCATCTCAATGAATAATGTACCCCATTCCTAAGTTAAAAACCCAACAGCTATCCTTAACTTTTTCTGACATCCACCTAATAACCAGATCTTCTTAACCCTAATTCTTCAGTCTCTTTCAAACACATGCCTCCTTTCTTATCACCATCGCTACTATTCATATTCAGCCCTCATAATTTTTCTCCTGACTTCTCAACAGGCTTGTTTATTGGTCTCCTTGTCTCTATTTTTTCTATTAATAATTTTTCACAGATATCTCTTTAAAGCAGAAATTTGATCATGTCATTCTTTTATTCAAATTTTCTTAACTGCTCCTGTGAGATAAATAAAAATAAATTTCTTGACATTGTACAAAAACAAAGCTCTTTATGAAATTAGTCTTACCTTGCTATGCACTCTCCACTAAAAAAAGTGATATAATTTAAAAATAACAAACACTCTTACATGAGCTTCTCACATGCCAAGTACCTTGTTATATCCCCATTTTCTAAACTGACTCTTAAATTCATCCCTCCATCATTATTAATATTACCACAAGCACCACAGTTTCTAGAACCATTTTTCACATGTAAAACACAGTAGAATGGTTAATCAAAGACTTCTTAAATAGAAAATAACTTGATTATTCAATAAATACAAATTCAAATTTATATTTATGTATTTAATTTTATTTGGTATACACCACTATGACCTTATTGTAACTGAAATCCAATACAGGATTTTTTTATGATTAGTCAACTCCACAAAGACAATAATACTGCTGTGGAAGACCAAAGGGGGGAAAACTGATATATTTATTTACAGTTCCCTATATTGTAAACATTTAATCTATACACTGTTAGTAATTTTTAATGAGAGCTTTACATAGACAAAGAAACGATGCCCTGCATTTCTATTCATATTCAGCAATAGCATATTAAATAGAATATCAGATTTTCTTTTTCATTAGCATTATGCTTTCTTTAGATATTATCTAAATTTTCAAAAGATCTAAATATATTCAAGTACTATACAACTAAAACTACTTAAGCCAACATATTTGGCTTATAATTTCATTTTCAGAATAATTTAAAGTGCTATAAGCAACCTGGCAATCAACACTTTCTATAAGAACAAAACTACCTTTAAACATTAATTTACAAGATAATATACAATGTTTATCTGGAATAGCTGAAATTTCAGCACAAGGTCACTGTCACATGTATAACAGCAGGATTCTTTTTTTTTTGCATAACATGAAGCTTTGAAATTAACTGATGAATTATTGCCATAATGGCTTATTATTGGTTTCCTACAAAAGAGGATAAGAACTACTGATATATTCTATCTTTTCTTTTTTTTTGAGGTCACTTGACAGTAAGTCTGCATATTCAACAAGTCTACTGAGTTACAATATTCTACTATAATCATTGCCCTTTTGTAACAGCAAATGCTAATGGTAATAACATATACCACTTAAAAAAATCACAAGTTTTTTTTTTTTTCCTTTTGAATAGGAACCTATATTTTGGGAGTTGGTGTGCAACAAGGCTAAAACAACAGAACTATAAAACAGTTTACCTGACACAATATGTTGACGAAATATGCATCTGTTTCATAGTTTTTTAGTTATGATAATGCCCTGCTAAGCTACAAATATGTAAATAGATATTTTCTTGCTTGATATATTAAATCCAGTAGAATCATCAAGTTCTCATTCTCCTTTGTCATTTTATAACTCTTCATCAGACAATTCAATGATGAAAGCATATGCCCAAACCTGAAGACCATGTGCATTGTGGTCTATTACAATCAGAATTCTCCTCAAATTTCATTTTTATTAAAATGAAATTGAGATTACCAGCAAAATTAATAAAGAGAATGCAGTAGTGTGAATTAAAACTAGAACTCAGTGATCTATGAAGTACGTGTTGTTTTGGCATGTGTTTTTTTCTAAGAGTAACTAGGTTGAGCATGTCCAATAGTCATTTGTGCCAACCTCACAGATAACGGCAGTATCATGTATTCATTCCCTAGATATCTCAAGTTAGACTACTTTAGTAAAACAATCAATATAGTTTAAAAAATAAAAAACCAAAATAGGTTCAACAAAAGAGCACCATCCTATTAGGAGACTGAGAAAACATGGATTAGAGATGAGGTGGTCACTATGATCAAAATGCTACCAAAATTTTGACAAAACCTAAGCTGTTATGTTCCATGGACCCATGCCATGGTATAAACCTAAAAACGTCTGGGACAGAAACATGATTTTAAAAATAAATTCCAAAATTATAGCTATAATAAATGGTGATACGAACTAATTTTAAAACACGAGCTACATATTACATTGTATTGCTTCTTGAACTTTCCAAACAATGCTTGTTTGTCTATGTCAGGTTTGGGCCATTATCCTGCTAAGACAGAGAGCATTATATTCATTTAAAAGCCCAGATTTCAATGTCTTGGATACAGAAATCTTCCTTCTTAGAAAGTGTATGATTCCCAAATGTTTTACAAGAATGGCTTCTTCCATGGTAGAGATCTCCGTCAAGCCATAGGGCAAATTCTCCCCTGTAATATATAGAAGACAATAGTTCTAACAAGAGTCTTTTAATACTTATGCCCTAAGTTATAAAAGAATTATTGCAGAGGCTATAAAATATTAATTTAATGAGACATTTCAATATCCAGCAACTCTAAACTCATTCTTTTTTTCAAACCATTCTCTACTCCTTTCCACACTGGCACAAGGCAACTTTTTGTTCATCCCATTATAAAATTACTGAACATACAGAGCAAGGAATATAATGAACCCTCTAAAATTAGTTTCACAAAGAATTAGCTTTTGAGGCAGGCACTACTCTGTTATTCTTTGTCTGGTATTATAAATTTCTCTCTGCTGTTTGATTTTAACATATTTAATATGAGTTTCTCAGAGACATGAAAACTCCCTATCATCTAAAATAAAAAGTGTGGTTAGTGTTAAGGGTTCAATCTCCAATTCACAGCTGAGGAAACTTTAGACTTGAGTTGTTCAAGGTCCCATACATAATGTGTGCTGAAGCTGAGAATTTGAATCAGGTCTGATTCTAAATCCTATATTCAGTCTGTTACATGATTTTGATTTCTTTGGGGCTCCTGTTTGGAATTTGGAATATCAAGTCCTTTCCTCCCATTTCCTGAGACCATACTCTCCTTCAAAGACTGTAAACTTGTTCTAATTTGTTATCAAATGACCCAATGGTTAGTTTAGTTTGCTGGAATCATGCTGTATCATCAAAACCAAGTTCCAGCCAACATCTAATGACACTGTGTATATTACTTTCAAAGACTGAAGGCACGCTTAACAGTTTGAAATTATAAGCCACTTGCTTGTGAGGCTTTCCTGGAGAACTAACTGAATCACATGTAAGACTACCATTTGGAGTAGGGCTGATTGACTGCCCCTCTCCACCAAAAAAGATGGAACATATGAACACCATAAGCTGATTCCAATAACTAAAAACAACATTGTTGTTAGTTACCCAGTTATGTCCTTCAGAGAAGGCTATAATAACCACGCTTAATTTTTAATCACTGAAATCATGTCTTCCAAATACCTATCTACAGAGAAGTTGTTAAGAGAATTTGTTAGACTTGGGATGATGCAATTCAGGCTAATATGATTCTGTAACCTGAATGAATTATTATTATTATATATATCCTCAAATATAGGAAATAAATAACACTTACATAAATTTGGGAATTATTTAGCATGTATTATGTCTTATTTTGAAGGACACAGAGAAGTAACAAACGAAGGAGATCACATCTGCCAAGGGCTAGTTAAGAAGTCTGGGCTAGGAGGCAGTAGAGCCACCTATCTACAAACACCATGCAGACCAAATGAAGTTGAAATACCAGAATAAGAAACCGAAGTTTCCTGCAGTGCTTGCTATGCTAAACAAATCAAATCAAACTGCTGATTACTCATACTGCTAAAAACAAAATAAATACGAAAACAAGCCCTGAAAACTTTGGGGGGGGGGTGGGATCACTAAAATTTTTAACAGGAAAACAAACTTCTGTTGTCTAAAATATCAATCCAAATAGTCTCCAGGGTAGAATAATATGAAAAAATTTAGACCTTTTTAAAAAACAATAAATTGAAAGAAAGAATAAATCATCATAATTTTTTGAAAATTTGAGAAGCTCGAAGGGATTAGTATATTTCTCTGTCAAATATCAAGGAGTCTGTGTACTCTAGAAGATGGGTTTTAATCGAAAGGGAATCAACTAAACAGCATTCTGAGATGAATAAACAAATATTCTATCAAGGGTTTCATATATTACACTTATGCACTTTCCTGCAAATACACACTTTCTTAGTCATAATATAAAAATTATTCATAATATATAAATTAGATTCTAATATCAAAACTTTTCAAAGATAGCTGATTTAAAAATAACACAAATGAATTCTTAAAGTTTCTTTTAAAATCTCATAGTCAAATTTTCAAGAGACTTACCCTCCACCACCAAAAGCTAGTGAATCCATGTCTCCTTTGATAAAAAACATATTATCTCCTGTCCACTTAAAGACCTACAAAAAAAAAAAAAAACTTTAAATATGTAGATGAAAATTATTACTATAGTTAGTTCTCCTGAATCCCAAATAGTTAATAAAGCCTAGACAGACAGCAAGAAGAATAACAAGAACAGAAAAAGTTTGGGCCGAAAGGGTGGTGCTTTTGCTTTCAGTTTTTAAGACTAAATTTGAAAGCATGTGTTCAACTGCAACATAATTTAAATACACACATCTTACTATTTCTTCATATATACAAATTTTTCTGACTACACAGGTATCAAGAATTCGATGGTTAAATGAGAAATGTCAAAGAAAGTAAATAAGCTAAAAACTGAGTATATGCTATTTTTCACACCAAATTTAAGTGATGTAAAAGTCACTCAGTTGTGCCCAACTCTTTGCAACCCCATGGATTATACAGTCCATGGAATTCTCCAGGCCAGAATACTGGAGTGGGTAGCCGTTCCCTCTTCCAGAGACATCAAATATAAATATATATTAATTTGATAATATTTTAATATTTTGATTATGGCCAAGGTCTTTTCTTTGGGTATGAATTGCTCTATCATTATTCTCATAAAAACGAGTAACATGCTTATTTATGACTTCCAGTTTCAATTTTTTTAAAGAGCAATGAATATAAAAACATCTGAGAAATTCAAGGGTAAAAACTTCTGGATGTTGGGTTTCCCTGGTGGTCCAGTGGTTAAGAATCCTCCTGCCAATGCAGGAGACACGAGTTCAATCCTTAATCCACAAAGATCCCACATGCTGCCATGCAAGTAAGCCCACGTGCCACAACTACTAAACCTGTGTCTAGAGCCCATGAGCTGCCACTACTGCAGCCCACGGGCCCCAGAGCCTGTGCTCCGCAACAACAGAAGCCACCACAGTGAGAAGCCCACAACTAGAAAGTAGCCCTACTCCCCACAACCAGAGAAAGTCCATGTGCAGCAACAAAGACCCAGAGCAGCCAAAAAAACCTTCTAGTAATATTCTTAAATATTTCCAATCTTTCATGGAAGTTCTACCTAAACGTAATATTAATACAACATCAATTTCTAGTACCTCGTCTTTATAAACATTTTCCAAAGTATTCATTATAGTTCTCAATAAACTTTTAACACTCACTTTTTCATAGATACATAACATTTGTTTAATTGCATTGTTAGTTAACAAGTAGAAACAGTATCACAAAAAGGACTGAAAACAAGCACAACTGAAACTTCCAAAATCTGTAACAACTACAAGCTTCCAGCTAGCTGTAGGAGTCAGTTGATATGTTTTATGGAAGGAATGGAAAGCACTGGTTAATCTGGTGAGCAACTTAAACCCAAGTTTGTTAAGAGAGTTTTTCTTGTGCTACCAAATTATATTTTGTTCATGCCTACCTGGTGGCTCAGTCGGTAAAGAATCTGCCTGCAACGCAGGAGATCTGGGTTTGATCCCTGGGTTGGGAAGATCCCCTGGAGAAGGGAAAGGCCACCCATTCCAGTATTCTGGCGTGGAGAATTCAATGGACTGTATAGTCCATGGGGGCACAAAGAGTCGGACACAACTGAGACTTTCACTTTCTATAAGCTGTGCTTAGTCACTCAGTATCATCCAACTCTTTGCGTACACATGGATTGCAGCTCGTCAGGCTCCTCTGTCCATGGGGATTCTCCACGTAGGAAGACTGGAATGGGTTGCCATACCCTGCTCCAGGGGATCTTCCCAACCCAGGGGTCGAACCCAGGTCTCTTGCATTGTAGGCAGATTCTTTACTGACTGAGCCACCAGGAAGGCATGAAAAAAAGAGAATTTGGTAATGCAATAAGAACTCTCCTAACAAACTTGGGTTTAAGTGGCTCACCAGATTAACCAGAAGCTGTTCCTAAAGACAACTCTTTTTTGTTTTTTTAAGCAACTATGTTGGTTCCTATTTTCAAGATTAAAATTTTATCTCCTAGGAACTGTCTGACATGCTGCATCAGACTGTATTAGAGACACTAAGACTGCACTCGATGCTTCAAACGGAGTTGCACGTTCACTAAAATTTAGGTACATTTAAAAATTTTAGATCTTATTGGCACTAGAATGTATCTACTTTAGTCAAGTCACAATAAAGAAAAATCAGGTAATCACTTTTGACTTAAACCCAAATGATTTATTTTTTAAGTTTTTAAGACTGACTTTCATTATTAAAACTTATTTAGTAAGTTAAAGCTTCTAGAAATTTTACAATGATGATTCATAAACAAAATAGTAATTATGATGTATACTTCTTACTGGACCCACGATGTGTGTCTGGTACCACATCAAGTGTTACACATGTATGGTTTTCATTCAATTTTCAAACAACCCTGTTACATTTTATGATTCCCATTCTATCCACAGGAAAGTTGAAGGTGAAAATGGTAATGGAAAAAAAAAGTGCCAAGTTAACAGTAAAAGGCAGAAACTGAGAGTCAAATCCAAGTATGCAAAACTCCAGACTGAATGTTCTGTTCATGATACCATCTCTTCACAAACTGAATGTAATTGGAATAACTGTCCTTACCTCAAATTCTGGACAGAATGTAAAAACAAAGGTCTCTCCATTTCCATAAAAGCCATCACTCACTTTAAATGGCTGAGATGCAAATGCACCAAAAACCTAAGGATTAAAAAAAGGCATGTTCAATGACACAACTATCAATTTGTTTCTTTAAGCATTAGTCCATTATATATGTTTAACTAAAATACAAAAAAAAAAAAGGAAATATACCATAGTTTTATCTATCTGTACTTTAACAGAGAAGCATGATCAGTTGTTAAACAACTCATATTATTGGCAGGTATAAACATATCAGTTTTTCAGTGGGAAAATACTAGATTTTTCCTCATTTTGAAACCTAGAAAGATGTTCATTTTAACAATTAAAAAAGACAATCTAAAAAAGTGGTAGACACATTTCAGGATGACAATGTACGTATAATAAAGACAACAGCTGTTGTAGTACTATAGAACTTAAGAAAGCAAAAACCCTCCAGCATGGGTAAACATTCTCCTACTAAAAAGGTATGCTAGTTTTTTCTTCATTACACAGTAAATTCCATGAGGACAGAATTTGGGTCTGAATTGTTCAGTATTATAATGCCTTGGCCTTACACAGTACAAGACACACAATGAATAAGAGGCCTGGACAAGTCATTCCAATCTCTAGGTCTAAGGTTTCAGATCATGAAATGGGAATGTAGAGTTTGATTGATGATCTCTATAGTCATTATATCCCCTTATATTCTATTTTCATACTCTTAATTTTTAAATAGATTTTCTTATTGTAAGGTATGTATGTAAATAATATATGTATAAAATATAATTATACAGCTCGATATGGAATTAGCACAAAGCAAAGTCCCATTTAACCTTTATTCATATTAAGAAACGGGACACTACCAGCACTCCAGAAACTCCCTTTGTGCCTCCTCCATGTAACCACCTCCACCTCCCCAAAGGAAGCTACCAGGTTTGATGATACAAAGATTTGTTCTGTCCATTTATGAAACTACTGCTTCAGAGATAACCAATGTGTTTCTTGCTTATCTGACATCCTCACACAATAATCTTTAACTTTCAAAACTTTCTCCACACTTCAGGACTGTCAATTTTCACCATTTCCCTGAACCTCACTCTTATCTCCTCCAGACAGAAATGAACAATATAAACACCTCTTTTACTTTTTATAGGTTCTCACTATACTAAGGCATATTTTGCTTGGCATCAGAGATACTCTCATACTTTAATATTTTTTTAACCAGACTGTAATTCTTTGAAGGTAGGAACTCTTTAATTATTCATGCTCATATCTATCCCTCTGCAGAACTCAGCACTGCCCTGCATATCAAGAGCACTCAATAATTACCAAATAAACTTAATAAAATATACTAATGCTTTTTATCAAAAGAATATGCTAAAATTCCTGCTACTTCCATCTCTTAAAAGGTAAGGTGTCTATGTGGTTACTTTTCATACCTGCCAATCACTGTCTTTAATCACCATCAGCACTGGAGTGTCTAAACCTGTCATTGTTCGATAAAGGGTCTTCAAGCTTGTGCCATGCTTCCTAGTACCATAAACAAGAGTCCATGGATAGCCGATTGTTCTTGGTGGAAGATGCTTGGTAAGCTTTGAAAAATAAATTGTTAACACATACTTGATAGTTTCTTATTGTCAATCTGCAGAATACTAATGCCGGCTGGAATTAAATGATACTTTATAAAATGTAGGCTATGAAAGTAACAGTAGAAATTATTTATCATTATGAAAGATACAGAGATGCTTGAAGTCTGTACATTTCTTGGTATGAAACACTAATTGTTCATTAGACAAAAAAAGAATCATATCAAACAATATATACATTAGAGGCAAGAAACATGGATTCCTTATTGTTTGCATCCTCTGTATCAAATTAACAAAAATATCAGATGAACTGTTACCTTGATTATTAACACCTCTCAAATCTAGAGTAAGACTCTCAGAATTAGAAATCAAGCTTCAATATGTTACAGCTCTATGGCTCTGAACATTTATTCAACCTCTCTAAACCCAAGTTTCTTCATTTACAAAATGTGACAATAAGAACATCCAACTCCTACAGGGGCTGCAGCAACTAAATTAGATAACCTATATAAAGCAGGTAACTGGCACACAATAAGAAATTAAATACTGGCTATTATCCTGTTTCACCTAAATTACTATTGCCATTTATTTTAATGTCTGGTTACCCAAATCTCCTAATATCTTCCATTACATTAATTGCTATAATTTGTTTACTTTTTCTTCATTGAAGAGTAAGAACAGGAGCAATAGCTCTGCTTCTTCAGTTTTTAAATCAACTAAAAAGAAGCTATTTTACTCTCATGGGCACATACTCAGAATTTTACAAAAGTGGGTAATTATCATACCTTTATAATTTGATCTGGCAGTAAGAGATGACTGGGATCACTTAGGTTTGGTCGAAAAGATTCAGATTCCAGGTCTGCTTTCACTGGAGTACTCTGCTTTGAATTGATGTCTTCCCTCGTAGTAATCTAAAGAAGCAAATAGAAGCAATATATTAATGTAAAACTGCAACAAACCTTTAAAATTTTTAGCCTTTTGAGAGATATCAAATCTTATACCTTGAAAAACGTGGCTAAAGCTTTCATTTAGGATTGTAGAAGGCAAAAGATGCTCCATCTAATAACAATGGCATGTCTAATGTAGAAAGAGATTTCTGCTAAAGAAGACATTTTCCTCATCCACTACATGAATAAGGACAGGTATTGAAAGATAAACCCTGTATTTCTGTGTAAAAAGGGTAAACTGCATGCAAACTATACTTCTTCTGTTGAAGGGCAAAAGTGAGCGAGCTAGCCTGCTTTTTTCTCTGTGCTATTTTAAGATATTATTTTTATGAGATTATTTTTTTCATGGGAAACAAAATTTGCCAAATATAATTAAGAAAACTTCCTGGGTGCCAAAATTTTAATTTTAATTTAAAAAACAGTACAATAAAAAGTATAATATTTCATTGGTGTGCATATATATGTAAATTTATATGCTTTGAAAAGGTTACTGTTATTTTTAAAATGCCTTTAAAATTTTTACTTTCTAAACACAAATTTTTTAAATCTAATTGAACCAAACAATACATCTAAAACTTGTTCACAAACCTATTTTTAAAATTAGAACAATCTGATGCACTTAAAAGAATGTATATGTTTGTTTGATGAAAATGATCTCACTGATATTCTTAAAATGATAAAAATGTTCATTAAATCAAAATAAATTCTTTTAGAATGTACTATGTTGGCACTTTTTCATGTTAATTTAATCTATAAAATGCAATCATATTGGAAAGTAAAATATATGAAAACATAAGTATTACTGATGAAACTTTTAAATCGGAAAACAGAATTCTATTGGAGCAGATAACTAAAATGCAGCAATTTTCGGCGACTGTGATTCCACACAGGAATGAAATCTTGCTAAATTATTTTGTTCTTTTAACAGATTTCTTACCAAACCTTAACAACATACATTTTCGACCAATACATGTTCTAGAACTGTATTGTTTTTAGATGAGAACTATATTAATTTTTTCACATCATGTTTTACCCTTATTTTGATGATGTGAAAGGTTAAAAAAAAAAATCTGAGGCAGCATGAGAAGCATTAAAAGAAAAAAATTCAGGAAAGCGTATCTCATTAAGAAAGAGGAAAACACACAATAATACACAAAACTGAAAAATGAGTTCAAATATATAGTTATTTCTGAAAAATCACAAAGATTATTTCACATATTTTTAAATAATTTATCTAGTTCTAGTACCTAATCAATACTACTCCAAAATGTCTAATACCAACCAGGAAAACCTCAAGGACAAAAACAATTCATCTCATTAAGATATTTGATGTAAGGTTGATACAACTGAAATAGCCTTAAAGAGAACCTTGCTATCCATTAAATTTTTAAACATTTCCCCATAGTACCACACCTTTCAGATACCGTTTAGTAAAGATTCAATCTCAAACTCAAGACGTTCTTCCAATGTTAAATGAAAACTCCTCATCAATCTAAAAAACACAGTACTAAGAACAGTTCTAAAATAACAGAAAATTCCTCTGAATATTTTTAATAAATGAAAAGATGCCAGAAAAGATAGCCCTACAGCTCTTCAAGGCAATACTGTACTCTTATTAATACAAAAAGGAATTTTCTGATGGGGCATTTTAGTGCTGCAGTCAAAACAAATCCTTCAAAAAAGAGATTTGCTCTGATGAAAGACACTAAAAATAGGAAGTATTCAATCTCTGAAGGGGTTTAAACTACTGAATGGGGCACCTGGAGACGTCTGCAGAGTGTGCGCAGTTCTTCAGTATTTAGAGCATCGATCCTGCGGTGATACTCAGCCACTGACACTACCTGAATATGGAGACAGGAAGACAATAATTCCACTGACAGTTGAGAAAAACAGCCCAAATAAAATAAAAACTGGAGAAGTTTAAATGGGAAAGAGAACTGTAATTAGGATTTCTTTCCCCACTCCATGCTCAAAATCTAAGAGATTTATATATTAATCTACAGTGAAATACACATGAATATATTTAACTTATTAACTACCACACCCAAACTAACTACTAGTAGTAGTTAGTACTACTAGTAGTTAACTACTAACTACTACTAACACACTACTACTAGTATACAATGTAGAAGGTTTATTTTATGGATTGTTTCATGTAGACAAAATTTGACTAGGTAGCATCACAGTCCTTTATAAAAAAATGCTGTATGAAATATAACATGTTTGCTAACATCAAAGATAACATCTAAAATCTAACTGTGTTGCAGTTTACAGAAAAAATGGTAGTTTCAACTCTCCCAATCAGTTTAACTCAAACATTACATCCTAACAGCAATGCTGGAAAAATTTCTTCTTGGCAAAGGTAGCATATACCCAAGCTATACAGTCTGTATCACAACAGAGAAGTGGAAGAGCAAGAAAAAGATACTGAAGCACATTTTAAAACCCAAGACAATAAGAAAAATAAGCTCCGGAAACAGAAAATTACATTTTTAAAAGCATATCTAATTGTATTCTCAGGCATGTCTACTTCAGTCTTTCTAAATAACCCTGAACTGAAAGTTTTTGCCCCTCCTCTACAGTACTACTTTAGAGTCGGTACTGTAGCAGTTATCTGTGACTAAAACTTAATGACTTTCCTACATTCTAAATTACTAAGGGAAATTGTGTATCTTCTATAGTTGCCTAGACTAGTCTGTTGCACATTGCTGAACCTGAAAGCCATGTATAACAGATAAACATTATAAAAAGCCCACGAAAACAGACAAGTTTCCTCAGACTCACACAACAGCTACCGCTTTTTCAGATCATGACATAATTACCAAAACAGTAACCATAATACAGTGAACTCTGGTCGTGCTATAATATGTGCTGAATACTCTGAGCTATGACAAATTCCTCTTGTGATCAAACAGTTATTCGCAGAGGTTCTGGCCACAAAATGCAGTTAAACCAATTGACCCACAAGACTTCTAAACTAGGTTTTTAAAAAGGTTTTTGTTCCAGCCAACTAAAAGGAATCAGTCACCTCTATAGAGAGCAAAGTAAACTTGGTGAAAGCAATGAGAGACATGAGAATTAAAAAACCAAAAAGAAACTGAACAGATTTTCTCATTCTGGCCATTATTAGATTGACTTTCGCAAAGCAAAGAACATACAATATGATAGCTGACTCTTTACTTACAAAGAAACCTGAAATGGTTATGACTCAACCTCTGGGGAATTGGATGGAACTAGGTTTTCCTCCTCCTTTATCTATTTTTCTCAATGGGAACAATAAGACAAAGGAAATAATAAGAGTACATAAAAGAATGAAAACAATAAGAGTACATACCAAATAGGGTTTCTGTGTAAATAAAAAGAAATGCACATAAAGGACTGAATATAGTGCCCACCACAGAGTAAACAGGGATTAACACTACTTTTACTTGATGATTTTCATCATTTACCTAAGGACTAGAGAATAAGGCTGAAGAGTATCCATATTTATGTTTGGTTTTTATTTTTGATATTAAAACATTTCGGTTTTCAATCTTCCCGACCCAGGAATTGAACCGAGGTATCCTGTATTGCAAGCGGATTCTATACCAACTGAGTTATCAGGGAAGCCCAGTTTCCCTACTCTTAAATTTAAATTTAAAAATATTAAAGATTGTTCAATTAAGAACAGCATTTTCAATAAATATGAAAGAAAAATTGGGTACTAAAAGTAAAAAACTAAAAATCACAGCTTCCTTTTCTAAGTCACAAACAGAACTTTCTACAAAATATTTAAAGATCAGTTATATTTTTCTTCTGTTTTCCTATGGCATTCAGTCTATAGGAGTTTTCTATACAAGAGTTTTCAAATTATATGACTTAACTATTCCTTTCCATTCTTTCTATTCTTCCACTCAACGCTTATCTTACACTTAAAGCTCTTCTTTTACCATATAAAACACACTTCGTGGAGGACAGTAAAGTTGAATTTGCTCATAAAGGGATCAGTTATAATCTATGTACCAACATCACCTAGAACAGGAACTGACAGAGAGGGAGCCATAAATTGCCATTATAAACTTATTATATCTGGTACTGTCACAGTTTCTTTAATATCACAAATCTACTTTTCTAATTTTTTTTTTTAAACTATATTCCTTTCTTGGACTTGCAAACTCACCACCTCCTTTCCCTTAAATATTTACTCATGCTGTGATGAATGGAGATATACAACAGTGTCAAAAGTGCAGGTAAACTAATAAAGAAGAAAGACTTGAAATCAAATGACGATGATCTCGGATGGCCTTGGCCTGAAGCAGTATTTTGGTTCCCTGGCCAGAGACTGAAGTCACGTTGTGGCAGTGATAACGCAGAATCCTAGCCACTGGACCACCAGGCACAGTGGCCAGCGACAAGGCCCTTGACTCATGGGCTCTATATAAACGAATTCCGAAAGAGAGACAAAATGTAGTGAAACAAGTACAGTGTTTATTAGGAGGAAAAAGGGTATGTTATGAATACACTCACATCAGTGAACTCAGAGAGCACATCTCGCGTTCATGGTAGTTTGAACAGTCGTAAGGGGCATTCTCTTCTGGGCTTCCTTTGGCCAATCACCTTGCTTTGCCTGGTTCTGAAACTGTATCTGGCTTATCCCACGGATTTTCCATGTGTGTTCACACATCTCTTAGACAAGATGGATTCTTGCAAAGAGGCCTATGGGTAGATGGACGTCACCTACTGTGGAGAGACACCCCCACCCCTTTTGACCTTTGAGGAGCCTTTCTGTGCACGTGTAGTCAGGAAGGTCTCTGACTTTGAGAATGAGGAATATATGGTTTATTAGCTTTATTCTGGGCAAGGCTCAGATACTCCTTCTTCCTGCTATTGTCTTCATCTTGGAGTATCTGCCCATAAAGAACAAACTCCAGCTGCTCAGCCTTAGGCCCATCTATCTCCTCCAGCAACTAAAGAAATATACTTCCCCCTATCAAAATGAATAAAGAGATACAGATTCCTAGTATATATAGTGGATCTGAAATTAGTCTCAAATTAACTTTTAACCCCTTAGTAAATCATAATCCATGTACAGAAAGTATTGTTTTATCCAAAAGATTAAACCTAAGTAGAAAATGGACAGATTGCTACAAAATGTCCTGTATCATACTCCCAAGTATTAAAGTACACAGTTGAGGAAATCAGTTAAGTTCAGTTCAGTCGCTCAGTCGTGTCCAACTCTTTGCGACCCCATGAATCGCAGCACGCCAGGCCTCCCTGTCCAACACCAACTCCTGGAGTTCACTCAAACTCACATCCATCGAGTCAGTGATGCCATCCAGCCATCTCATCCTCTGTCGTCCACTTTTCCTCCTGCCCCCAATCCCTCCCAGCATCAGAGTCTTTTCCAATGACTCAACCCTTCACATGAGGTGGCCAAAGTACTGGAGTTTCAGCTTTAGCATCATTTCTTCCAAAGAACACCCAGGACTGATCTCCTTTAGAATGGACTCGTTGGATCTCCTTGGAGTCCAAGGGACTCTCAACAGTCTTCTCCAACACCATAGTTCAAAAGCATCAATTCTTCGGCACTCAGCTTTCTTGACAGTCCAACTCTCACATCCATACACGACCACTGGAAAAACCATAGCCTTGACTAGACGGACCTTTGTTGGCAAAGTAATGTCTCTGCTTTTGAATATGCTATCTAGGTTGGTCATAACTTCCCTTCCAAGGAGTAAGCGTCTTTTAATTTCATGGCTGCAATCACCATCTGCAGTGATTTTGGAGCCCAGAAACAAAAAGTCTGACACTGTTTCCACTGTTTCCCCATCTGTTTCCCATGAAGTGGTGGGACCAGATGCCATGATCTTCATTTTCTGAATGTTGAGCTTTAAGCCAACTTTTTCACTCTTCTCTTTCACTTTCATCAAGAGGCTTTTTAGTTCCTCTTCACTTTCTGCCATAAGGGTGGTGTCATCTGCACATCTGAGGTTATTGATATTTCTCCCGGCAATCTTGATTCCAGCTTGTGCTTCTTCCAGCCCAGCGTTTCTCATGATGTACTCTCCATAGAATTCAAATAAGCAGGGTGACAATATATAGCCTTGATGTACTCCTTTTCCTACTTGGAACCAGTCTGTTGTTCCATGTCCAGTTCTAACTGTTGCTTCCTGACCTGCATATAGGTTTCTCAACAGGCAGGTCAGGTGGTAGTCTGGTATTCCCATCTCATGAAGAATTTTCCAGTTTGTTGTGATCCACACAGTCAAAGGCTTTGGCATAGTCAATAAAGCAGAAATAGATGTTTTTCTGGAACTCTCTTGCTTTTTCCATGATCCAGTGGATGTTGGCAATTTGATCTCTGGTTCCTCTGCCTTTTCTGAAACCAGCTTGAACATCTGGAAGTTCACGGTTCATGTACTGTTGACGCCTGGCTTGGATAATTTTGAGCATTACTTTACTAGCATGTGAGATGAGTGTAATTGTGCGGTAGTTTGAGCATTCTTTAGCATTGCCTTTCTTTGGGATTGGAATGAAAACTGAGCTTTTCCAGTCCTGTGGCCACTGCTGAGTTTTCCAAATTTGCTGGCATATTGAGTGCATCACTTTCACAGCATCATCTTTCAGGATTCGAAATAGCTCCACTGGAATTCCATCACCTCCACTAACTTTGTTTGTAGTGATGCTTTCTAAGGCCCACTTGACTTCACATTCCAGGATGTCTGGCTCTAGGTGAGTGGTCACACCATTGTGATTATCTGGGTCGTGAAGATCTTTTTTGTATAGTTCTTCTGTGTATTCTTGCCACCTCTTCTTAATATCTTCTGCTTCTGTTAGGTCCATACCATTTCTGTCCTTTATCGAGCCCATCTTTGCATGAAATATTCCCTTGGTATCTCTAATTTTCTTGAAGAGATCTCTAGTCTTTCCCATTCTATTGTTTTCCTCTATTTCAAGACCTTGTAACTAAAAGTGTATTAGCCGTCTGGCTAGAAAGTCATTTCTTAAGGTGCAAAGTGGTTTGGATACACTGCTAAATCCCATATGTAGGAACTGCTTGACAAAGGACTCTCACAAAGTGTTTGCCTAAGCATTTACTTTCAACAAATTACAAACCTAAAGGCAGAATGAAATCCACTCATCTCTATTACAGTGAGACACACAGCTAAGAAGAAAAGCTGAAAAAAGAGGAAATGTATAGTTGCTGTAAATGTCGTGAATAAGAACACGTTTTCCTAGAAAGAAAGAGCAATGCTTCGGTCTAAGAGTTCTCTTGGGCTTCCCTGGTGGCTCAGACAGTAAAGAACATGCCTGCAATGTGGTAGACCCGGGTTTGATCCCTGGGTTGGGAAGATCCCTTGGAGAAGGGAATGGAAACCTACTCCAGTATTTTTGCCTGGAGAATTCCATGGACAGAGGAGCCTGGCAGGCTATAGTCCATGGGGTTGCAGAGAGTAGGAAGGACACAACTGAGTGTCTTTTGCTTGGCTTCAACAGTTCTCTTTCTTGAATTTCCCCTTAGGATTATCTGTAAACAAATCTCCCTTCCCCCAACTGCCTTGCAGACTAACAGAGATATCTGTGAATGTGGAAGTTTCATTTCTCATTTACTCCTTCTTTTATTCCTTAGTAAAGGGAGATAATGTAGAAAGAAAAATGTTACTAACAATGCTATTTATATTTACTTTGATATCCAAAAATATTTTTTAAAAGGAGGAAATTAAAGTTGAGCTGTTGTAGCTAACAAAAAAGGGAATACAATAGCATCCTGTAACTACCTAAAACTCTGTTCTACATTTCATAATATATGACAAAGTCTTTACTACAAAATAAGACTTGGATTATGTTAAAACTTTGCTTCTTTTTGCCTTAAATTACAACTACTGTTTTCAATAGTTGTAATTTAAATCTTTAGTCAGGCTAATAAAATTGAAAAAAGAGAACATACAAATAAATTATATCATATATGGAGGCCATCACTGTTGATAATAATGGAATATTATAAACAACTCTACACTTTCAAATTTGAAAACCTAGATGAAATGGACCAATTCATTGAAAGACACAAAACACTAAATTCATACAAGAAGAAACAGATCCTCTGGAGTAGCTCTATATCTACTAAATTAATTAATTAATAATTTATAGTCTTGTAAAACATAAAGTACCAGACCTAGTTCTAGCCAACTAAAATAAATTAGCTACCAATAAACATTAAGGTAACTCTATCAAAAGCCATTCAAACTTGTTGAAAGCTATGACAGACAGGATAATAGAAAAAAAGGGAAAATTAACAGACTTTCATTCTGGCCAATATGATACTGACTTCTGCAAAGGAAACATTCATACCTCATCACAGCTGAGTTTGTGCTTACAAAGGAACCCAAAGTGGCATGATCTCTAGCTCTGGAGCATCTCTAATGAATCTAGACAGATTCACTACTGAATTCAATCAAACCTTTCAGGAATAAATTATAGCAATTCTCTACAATCTCTTCCAAAAAATAAAAGCAGAGAAAATACTTTCCAACTCATTTGATGAGGGCAGCATTACACTAATAAAAAATAAAGACATACCAAGAAAGACAAACTACAGATCACTATCTCTGATGAACATACATGCAAAAACCCCTCAACAAATAAATCTAATAACATGTAAAAAAAGATTTATATACAGTGACCGAGTGGGATTTAATTGCAGGTATGTTAAAGGATAGGGGTTTCCCAGGTGGTACCAGTGGTAAAGTACCTGCCTACCAATGCAGAAGACTTAAGAGTCGTGGGTGCAATCCCTGGGTTGGGAAGATCCCATGGAGGAAGACATGGCAACCCACTCCAGTATTCTTGCCTGGAGAATCCCATGGACAGAGGAGCCTGGTGGGCTATGGTCCAGAGGGTTGCAAAGAGTCAGACACGACTGAAGTGACCTAGCACAGCACACATGCAAGGGATATGCAAGATATTTCAATATATGAAAATTAACATAAATAGATGCAGAAAAAGCATTAGTCAAAATCTCACGTGCACTATAAACACTCTCAGCAACCTAGAAATAGAGAGTAACACCTGAAACTTGATAAAGAATACCTAATAAAAAAAAGTCCTACAATTAAAATACTTTTCAACTCTTACTCAATATTCTAGGAAGACCTAGCTAACACAGTAAAACAAGAAAAGGAAATAAAAGGTATACAGGTGGGAAGGATGGAATTAAACTCTAAGCACAATTCTAAAAAAATCGACAAAAACCAATGGAATTAATAAGCAATTGTTGCAGGTTAGCTGGATATAAGGTTAATATACAAAAGTCAACTGCTTTTCTATATATCAGCAATGAGTAATGGGAATCTGAAATGTAAAATAATACTATTTATTTTAGTACAGAAAAAATATCAGTTCTTCCCAACTTGGTTTATAGACAACACAATTCCAATTAAAATCCTATTCAGTCATTCTGTGGATATATGCAACTGATTTTATGTATAAAGATCCCAATGCCAACACAATAATGAAGGAAAAGAAGAAAACTGAAGGACTAACACTACTCAACTTCAAGACTTACTATAGTCAAGACTGGATATTGATAAAAGAACAGATCAATGGAATGGAAGATACAGACTCTAGATATAGGCAAGTACAGTCAACTGATTGTTGACAAAGAAGCAAAGATAACACCATGAAGAATGGTCTTTACCAAAGAGTGCTGCAACGACTGGACATCCACATGCAAAAAAGTTAAACTGGACAAAGTCTTCACACTTTTTCACAAAAATTAACTGAAAATGGATCTTAAACCCAAATGTAAAATGCAAAACTATAAAATAACTAGAAGATAACACAGAAAAATATCTAGGTGCCCTTGCGTTTGGATGCCTTTTTAGATAAAACACCAAAAGCAAGCTGCATTTCATTATAACTAAAAACAACTGGCCTGTGATGGACACTGTCCAGAGAATACAAAAATGATCCACAGGCTGGGAGAAAATCTTTGCCAGATTTATATCTGATACATATGTTATCCAAAATATTCGAAGAACTTAAAAACAATGAGAGAAAAAAACATGAACTAAACATCTGAGCAGACAAACAAGACTATGAAAAGATGCTCTGTTATATGTCATCTGGGAAACGCAAATTAAAGAAACAATGGGATACTACTTATAAACGTCTTCAGGATGAAAGCATTGATAACATTAAATGCTGGTGATGATGAGGAGCAGTAGGAACTCTCATTTATTGTTGGTAAAGGACAAAACAGTACAGTCACTTTGGAAAACCATTTCGCAGTTTCTTACAAAACTAAAAATACACTTTTATAATCCAGCAATCACACTCCCTGGTATTTACCTAAATGAGCTGAAAATTTATGTCCACATAATATCTGAACACAAATGTTTATAACAATCTTTTCTTTAAGTGTCAAAACTTGGAAGTGACCAAAATGTTCTCCAGTAGGTGAACAGATTAACAAACTATGGTATGTTAAAACAATGGAATATTAAAGTGAAAGTCGCTCAGTGATGTCGACTCTTTGTGATACTATGGCCTATAGTCCATGGAATTCTCCAGGCCAGAACACTGGAGTGGGTACCCTTTCCCTTCTCCAAGGGATCTTTCCAACCCAGGGACAGAACCCAGGTCTCCCACATTGCAGGCTGATTCTTTACCAGCTGATCCACAAGGGAAGTCCAATATTAAAAGTCAGCACTAAAAAGAAATGAGCTATCAAGCCATGAAAAGACAGGGAGGAGCCCTAAATTCATCTTACTAACTGAAAGAAGCTAATACGAAAGGCTACATATGGTTTGATTCCAACCATATGATACTCTGGAAAAGGCAAAACTATAGAAAGAGTAAAAACATCAGTGGTTACCTGGTCTTCAGGTGGAGCAAAGGAGAAATGAACAGAGCACAGGTATTTTGAAGGTAATGAAAACTACACTGCATCATTCTGTAATGGCAGATACATGTCATTCCATAGAATGTGTAACACAAAGAATGAACCCCAAAGCAAACTATAGACTTTGAGTAATGATGTATAATAATATTAGTTTATACAATATAACATGTACCACATTAATACAAGATGTAAATAATAGGGGTACTGTGTTTGGAGATAAAGGGGGTATATGGGAACTCTCTGTACTTTCCATTCAAGTTTTCTGTAAACTTTGCTCCAAAAAATAAAATCTGATAATTAAAGAAAAGCAGGGAAACGGTAACAAAATTCAGGGAGGTGGCTACCAGCCTGGAAGTGACATGAAATGAGAAAGAGAAAGAACACACAGGATGATACTGGTTCATTGGTAACATTCTAGTTCTTAAGTTGGATAGTGAGTAAGTGAGTGAGTGGGATCAAAGAGACTCATTTTATCATTAGGTCTCACAACTTATATACTAACAAATATGCTTTTCAACTACTGAAGTCAAATAAAATATTCTACGCTGAATATATCTGTATATGTCCTTTTTTCAATTACGTTGTAACCAGAGAGCAGAAGGTTTATACAATAAGGCATATATAACCACTTGTTAAACTTCCCATGAATATGTATTATAGATAGGAAACGCAGTATGGCAGAAAGAATCCTGGGTTTAGCTGTAAAACTCCTCTGTTGTAATTCTGATTCTCTTTAACAGTCATTCCTACATATGCCTAAGGGATCAGTTCCAGAAACTGTCACTGAAACCAAAATCTATGGATGTCATTACAGAAAATGACAAAGTATTTGCATATATCTATGCACACCCCTCTCATATACTTTAAATCAACTATATATTACCTGTGCTGTGCTATGCTACGTCGCTTCAGTCATTTCCGACTTGTTGTGACCCCATGGACTGTAGCCCACCAGGCTCTCCTGTCCATGGGTTCTCCAGGCAAGAAAACTGCTGTGGATTGCCATTTCCTTCTCCAGTATATTACTTACAATACCTAATACAGTGTAAATGCTATGTAAATAGTTGTAAATACAATATAAATGCTATGGAAATAGTTGCCAGCATGTGGCAAATTCAAGTTTTGCCTTTTGGAACTTTCTGGAATTTTTTCCTAAATACTGCTGATCTGTGGTTGGCTGAATCTGTAAATGCAGAACCATAGAAGGCAGAAGTGGCAGATAAGGAAGGCTGATTATATTAGTTGGGTGAACTTGAGCAATCAAACTTAATCTATTTCTGGTTTTTCGAATGAAAATGATCTTAGGCACTTTATGAGGAATAAATAACAGTATGTATAAGATATATATAAAGTAGAAACTGATACAATAAATGTACAAAATAAATGTCAACCCCCTTCTCCTGGTTATATTCTGACGATTTTGAGAGCAAATACAGCAAAGAATTTGAGAGCACAGCCTAGAGCCAGAACAGAATGGCTGGATTCAAACCACAGCCCCGACTTCTGGTTGCAATATGACTATCTTATGTCTCTGTTTTGTAAAATGAAGGTGAAAGTGGCAATATTCCACAGTTTGAGGATTCAATTTAAAAAACTCATGGTACATGTATAGTGTTAGTATAAGTAACTTTTTTATCTGTATTATAATCATTCTTCAGCTGAGGTCACTGGAAAGAGCTTTACATTTAAATTTGTTTTTCTTAAAATTCTAGCTGTGAGCTAATTTCTACACAGACATAAATAATTCATCATGTGTTTTTAAACATAAAAGCCTAAAATATAAAAAAGAAATTTATCTTGGCATATATGAGGGTCTAGGGAACAACAAAAAAAGGGAAATATGACAAAATCTAGTGAATAATTGACAGAGAAAAGTGATGTTTAATATTTTAAATATTAAACAAATACAAAAAATAGTTAATATTTTGTGACTTTAATGTGATTAAGCTTACACCCTTATAAAATGTGCTTATAAATCTTCATGTCAATTACAATTTATTGACAAACACAAAAAAGGCAGAGTATATGGGTATACTAAATATATAAACAGCTTTAAGTAAATTATTAAATTTACATCATACATCAGAATAAACTCTGCAACAGCCTTTAAAAATAAGACAGCAAGATGGCTGAGTAGAAAGACGCTGAGCACATGAGCACAGCAAAATCAGAATTATTCACAGAACAACTATCAGTGAAACAGACTGGAACCTACCAGAAAAGATCTTTAACAACTGAAGATATAATGAAGATGGGCAAGAGGGTATAGTGCAGACCATACCTTTGGTAGGTGAACCAGAAACAGAAGGCTAACTATAACTGCAGAAGTTCTCTCTAAAGGAGTCTGAGTCCCACACCAGGTTCCCGAACGTGGGCGTTCTCTGCTAGAAAAACCGAGCCACCAGAATATCTCTGAAGACCAGTGGGGTTTCCTTTCAGGAGACCCAGAGAGTTGTAGGAAAAAGAAGACTTCAGCCTTAAAAGAGCACACATACTCTGAAAGACTTGGGACAGAAACAGTAATTTGAAAGGAGCCAGAGTTAGATCTGCTTGCAGATTTTGGAGTTCTGTAGAGGCAGGGAGCAAAAGAAGTTCACCTTGGGGACAGAGACACTGGCAAAAGCCATCTTTGGAACTAACAGGACTAATAGGTAGAATATACTCTAAAATATACAGAATGAAGTAAAATCTGTCCAGTTAGCTTAAGTGAGAACCATATTGATGAAGCATGCTTGACTTTATCAATCACTGTGTACAACAGTGATTCAAAAATTTTTATAGATTGTAATCCATTTATAATTATTATAAAATATCAGCTATATTCCCTGTTCTCTGTATCTATAAAATGGTTTCTTCTTTGTCATATTAACTACTTTGTTTTACATTTTAGATTCCATATGCAAGTGATAACATACAGTATTTGTTTTTCTCTAACTTTCACTTAAGCATAATACCCTCTAGGTTCATCCATGTTGTTGCAAATGGCAAATTTTCTTAAGCCTTTCTCCTACCCTACAGCTTCTGGGATTTCTACTCCAAAGCAAGGAAAACAGTTAGAAAATGGGGACCTGAGCTTGTCTACACACCAAAACACATTATACTATATTGTACCATCTTATAAAACTCTCAAAGACATCCTAGTGAGGTAATGAATATGCTAGGGATGAGCTGTCTCTGTTCTCCAGGACAGCTTAGTTCAGTAATGTCCATATGAATTTTCTCACCTGTAAAATGCCAAGTGATACTACTGACTTTGCAACTTATTGAGAAGGTTAAATGAAGTATTATATATAAACTCTAATTATGTGCAGAGCTAAGGACCAATGAGAAGCATGCTCTCATATGACAAAATCATGTAACACCTTACTATAAGGTTGAAAATGAATCTGTGACTGTAATAAATGTGTGATGTACATTATAATGACCTACAAAGTTTAAAATATCCACATTTTGCCTATATTTGTAATGAACTATATTACAGTATTAGCAAACTAATGATAAATGTTAATTCAAACTGCAAATTAAAAATATATGCATAGCATCATTGTTCTTGGTTTAAAAAAAAAAACTGTTAATTGGCTAATCTGATCAGAATTTTAACAAATCCAGTCATTTTCAGATGACTAAACCCTCTGTGGTGATGTTTCATAAACAAAAACTTGAAATCGTCAACTTAAAAATAAAAAGATTTAACAAAGTACTCTCAGCCAAATTAAAACACTACTAATAGAAATCATTTTGATATTTTTACACAATTGAGAGTGGCAAGCTGCTGGGTGCAACTTTCAAAGTCACTCGGGTCTAAGTATATATCCAGTCCCATTTAAATCACCTACGACTATAATACAAATAAAATGAACATTCATAAGGCAAGATATAATCCTAAACTACCAAAGAAAGAACAACTGTTATACATTTTCTAACAAATAATGCATAAATACTTACACCAAAAAATACCCAGGAGTCTTATAACAGTAAGGTTGAATAAGATTTTTCTTTGTTAGAATATTATTTAGAGTTTTGTATTAGGCAGTAATGCTTGAAACTTTTTGGATAGCTGAAAAAAGGTCTTATATGGCTAAAACAATAATCTTCATACACTAAATTATAAATGTATTTGGATTGGGATCCAATCAATAAAATAGAAATTCATTAAGAAGGGTCTACTTATTTTTAAGCAAAACAAAAATTTACTCATTTTTAAGGAAAACAAAATTCTGAGTATTTTCCTACAAAGCTTAACTTGAAAATTAAGACAGTAATAAAAAGTCTATAACTTCCTGCTGATGCAAAACAGGAAAACCAGAACACTTTGACAAACCAAAATCATAGTCCCTTACTTATTTCCTTTTGAAGATATTTAGGATTAGCAGAAATAACTTGAAGGTACTTTTTTACAATCATACAATTTTGAATTCTGTAAGTATTCTTTATGTTTAAAATTTAAAATTGCATAATTCTGCAGAATGTCACCATAAAAAGACTAGTAAATACAGAAATTGAAATCATTGACTAAGATTTACCAGAGTATATTTTTGATTAATTGGTTGATGCCTTTTCCCTTTTTTCCCATACCAGAGGCGAGACATTTCGTTTCCAGGACAAATTAAGTTACATCATCTCCTAAGAACTGTTTTAAAAAGCATTCTTCCTCTGTCAAAGATCCATTTCCAGCACAAGAGCCCTACTACAGTGACAAAACAGTTTGCTGGAGACAACGATTTGATTGACAAGACAGAGAGCTAATCACTAAGTAGTATCCATTGCAAAGATAGTCCTGAGTGGAGACTGTTAAGTTGGGGAGGGAAGAGAGGATTTCCCATGTTTAAGTTTGGTTGCACTGTACCCAAATGTGCAAAGAAAGGACTCAAAGGTTTAAAGATACAGAGCATGTATTTCCAAACACCAGTACATTAAGAAATACACTAAAAATACCTCAGTCATAAAAAAAGTAATCAGTACAGTTTCCAGAATCCCTTCCAAAGTACACAAATGACTTCAATTAACATTTTATTATCTGTTTCTACAGTCATAAAATTGTGCCTTATTTATGTCTAAGAATCCTTATAACATTTCGTCTTTTATGTATTTTTAAGCATTAAAATATCCTTTGAGGACCCTTCAAACTTTCAGAGTGACTATAAAAACGAAGCCAGTCTACTACAAATAAATCTTATACAAATATTCACTGTGACCTGAAAATTCCTCTGAGTATTACACAGCCCATTTTTAAACTGCGTTTCCTAACACTTAGTTTCTTGAAAAAGTAATTATTATCTATTATGCCTAGGTATATACTTCACTAACAAGGGGTATCCTGAATGTAACTCAATTTTTAAGATTATTATTATGACTATAAACAAAAAATATCTAAATTACCTGACTTTTAGCTAGAGGTAAATAATACACTGAATGTATCATAATGATACACTGAATATTTCTTCCATTTTAAATTAAACCTGCTCTTCCCCCTTTACCTTGCTGTGTGTACACACAAAGCTGTGCACACAAGGCCGCCCTTCACACGTACACAACCACTTTTCTAGTATACGCACTGTACCATACCCACACCCACACATCTTTCTCCACATTCCAGGATGTGCATGCATAGGACACAGTACACCTCTGATGAACATCCACCCTGCCACTCACACCAGCCACACCTGTATCTTCCCAACCAGCTCTACATCACACTTACCCTAAGATCTCTCTCCCACAACCCCTCATAGACACACTATAACCATCTCTACACCATCTGTACAATACAGAGTCCTCTTACATATACAGTGAACTGTGGTCACCAACTCCCATCTCTGCACTGCCTCACACATAAAACAAACATTAAATAATTTGGTGGTAGTGGGATGCTATTTTGAAAACCTATCATTACTTCCAGTCAGAATTTCTATAACTAAAAATATGCACACCAAAACGTGGTTTAAATGAGATTTTAAAATATATATATACACACACACCATGCATCAGTTCAGTTCAGTCCCTCAGTAGTGTCTGACTCTTTGTGACCCCATGGACCACAGCACGCCAAGCCTCACTGTCCATCACCAACTCCCAGAGTTTACTTGACCTCACGTCCGTTGAGTCGGTGATGCCATCCAACCATCTCATCCTCTGTTGTCCCCTTCTCCTCCCACTTTCAATCTTTCCCAGCATCAGGGTCTTTTCAAATGAGTCAGTTCTTCCCATCAGGTGGCCAAAGTACTGGAGTTGCAGCTTCAGCATCAGTCCTTCCAATGAATATTCAGGACTGATTTCTTTCAGGATGGACTGGTTGGATCTCCTTGCAGTCCAAGGGACTCTCAAGAGTGTTCTCCAACACCACTGTTCAAAAGCATCAATTCTTCGGCGCTCAGCTTTCTTTATAGTCCAACTACCATATTCATACATGACTACTGTAAAAACCATAGTTTTGACTAGACGGACCTTCGTTGGCAAAGTAACATCTCTGCTTTTTAATATGCTGTCTAGCTGGTTAAAATACATACATACATACATACATATATATATATATATATATAACACATATATATACACACACCATGCATAGGATAGCCTATTTTGTCTTAGTATACATCCTCACACCTTCTCCCTAATACAGCTTTGATTTTGTTAAGGTATCTTTCAGCCATGTTTCTGAGAAAACTGGCTTCATGTCGAGACAGGATGGGCTCTTAAAGATCTAAACCAGTGGCTCCAAAATTTTAGCTATGTCAGAATCACTTGCAACATTTGTTAAAACAGAACACTGGGCTCCAAAACCAGTTTCTGATAAGTAGACTGCAGTGGAGCCTGAGAATGGACTTTTTAATTTTCTGGTGTGCCACAGCTTATGGGATTTTAGCTCCCCTACCAAGGACTGACGGAGAAGGCAATGGCACCCCACTCCAGTACTTTGCCTGGAAAATCCCATGGACAGAGGAGCCTGGTAGGCTGCAGTCCATGGGGTCGCTAAGAGTCGGACACAACTGAGCGACTTAACTTTCACTTTTCACTTTAATGCATTGGAGAAGGAAATGGCAACCCACTCCAGTGTTCTTGCCTGGAGAATCCCAGGGACAGGGGAGCCTGGTGGCTGCCGTCTATGCTGTCACACAGAGTCAGACATGACTGAAGTGACTTAGCAGCAGCAGCACCAAGGACTGAACCTGGGTCCTCAGCAGGAAGAGCACAGAATCCCAACCACTAGACCACCAGTGAATTTCCTTAACTTTTTAAACAATTCCTAGATACTACTGCTGCTGCTGGTCTGGGGACTATACTTTGAAAAACAATTAAACCACAATGAACTATCATGTCACACCAGTTAGAATGGCTATTATCAAAAAAACAAGATATAAGAAACATAGGAGAAAATATGAAGAAAACGGAGACCCCCCCTTGTGCACTATTGGTGGGACTGGATTGTATCGATAAACTGGTATAGCTACTATGAAAAACAGTATATGGAGGTTCTTAAAAAAAATTAAAAATAGAACTATTGTACGATCCAGCAATTCCACTCCTGGTTATTTATCTGAAGAATGAAAACTAATTTTTAAAAAAGATGTATGTACCACCATAATCACTGCAGCATTATTTATAATAACTAAGATAAGGGAAAAGATACGGGAAGGATTAAAGGCAAGAGGAGAAGTGGGTGGCAGAGGATGAGATGGCATCCATTACTCAATGGACATGAGTCTGGGCAAACTCCAGGAGACAGTGGAGGACAGAGCCGCCTGGCATGCTGCAGGTCATGGGGTCCCGAAGAGCAGACTTAAGTGACTGAACAACAAGGATATGGAAACAACCTAAGTGTCCATCAATGAATGGATAAAGAAAATGTGGTACACATATGCAATGGAATACTACTTAGCCAAAATAAAGATTGAAACCTCATCATTTGAGACAGTATTGGCTGGACCTTGAGTTCATTAGCTAAGTGAAACATTCAAATAAAGATAAATACCACAGACTTCATGTATATGTGGAATTTAAAACAAAGAATGAAGTTCATAGATACAAGAGAACAGACTGGTGGTTGCCACTGGGGGGATGCTGGGGTGGGCAAAATGAATGAAGGGGGCCAAATTATAAAATATAAATAGGTCATAAGAACTGTATAGTCAACATGGAGACTATGGTTAATACTGCAACACATATTTGAAAGTTGCTAAGAGAGTAGATGACATCAGCCTTATGGCAGAAAGTAAAGAAGAACTAAAGAGCCTCTTGATGAAAGTGAAAGAGGAGAGTGAAAAAGTTGGCTTAAAGCTCAACATTCAGAAAATGAAGATCATGGCATCCGGTCCCATCACTTCATGGCAAATAGATGGGGAAACAGTGGAAACAGTGGCTGACTTTATTTTTCTGGACTCCAAAATCACTGCAGATGGTGACTGCAGCCATGAAATTAAAAGACGCTTACTCCTTGGAAGGAAAGTTATGACCAACCTAGATAGCATCTTCAAAAGCAGAGATGTTACTTTGTCTACAAAGATCCGTCTAGTCAAGGCTATGGTTTTTCCAGTAGTCATGTATGGATGTGAGTTGGACTATAAAGAAGGCTGAGTGCTGAAGAACTGATGCTTTTGAACTGTGGTGTTGGAGAAGACTCTTGAGAGTCCCTTGGACTGCAAGGAGATCCAACCAGTCCATTCTAAAGGATATCAGTCCTGGGTGTTCTTTGGAAGGAATGATGTTGAAGCTGAAACTCCAATATTTTGGCCACCTGATGCGGAGAGCTGACTCATTTGAAAAGACCCTGATGCTGGGAAAGATTGAGGGCAGGAGGAGAGGGGGATGACAGAGGCTGAGATGGTTGGATGGCATCACCAACTCAATGGACATGGGTTTGGGTGGACTCCGGGAGTTGGTGATGGACAGGGAGGCCTGGCATGCTGTGGTTCATGGGGTCACAAAGAGTCGGACACGACTGAGTAACTGAACTGAACTGAACTGAAGAGAGTAGATTTTAAAAATATTTTATCACAAAATTTTAAGTATGTATTAACTAGATTTACTGTGGTGACCATTTCATAATATGTGCAAATGTGAAGTCATAATGTGATACATCTGACACTAATAAGTTATATGTCATTTACACCTCAATTAAAAAAGAAAAACCAACCGTCTAAGCTATTTTAAGTGTGATTTTTTATTTCTTGAAGCCAAATGCTTCCTAATTAATGAATGTAATACCTACCTAGCATACATAAAATGAGCTCAGTAAATCTCCTTTCTATCCCTTCTTTTTTCATATTACTCAGAAAACGTAATGCCAGGTCATTTAAATTTTGCTAGATACCCCAGAGCTTGAAGGAGATACCAATTTAGCATTACAAAAGTAAAATGACAGACTATAAAAATGAAGCACTTTTAAAAAACATATTTTAATTTTAAAAATCATAAAACAGTCATTCATTATTCATCCCTTCTCACAACATAAATTAAGTAACATTTTGGATTTTTAATGGAAATTTTACAGCCTACAGCTTTTGGCTACCAGCTGAGGATGAATATTAATAAAGAAATCAAAGCACTGTTCAAAACTTTCCAGAGATAGTTAACATCCACAGCTAATATTAGTAATAGTTAAAACAGATCATAATTACTCTTGCATGCTAAAAGCTAATATGAAAACATTTAATAGCCTAGAACCAGAGACCTACTCTACAGCACAGTACTAAACACATACTTCAGAATTTGCTAAGAAGGTTAATTTTATGTTGTGTTATTACAAAATAATAAGAGATGAGAAACTTCTGGAGATGGCCAATGTTTATGGTAAAGGTTGTGGTGATGCCTACATGGGTGTATTTGTTGTTCAGTTGTTCAGTCGTGTCCGACTCTTTGCAACCCCATGAACTGCAGCATGCCAGGCTTCCCCGTCCTTCACCATCTTCTGGAGTTTGCTCAAACTCATGTCCACTGAATGGGGGATGCCATCCAACCATCTAGTGCTCTGTCACTTCCTTCTCTTGCCCTCCATCTTACCCAGCATCAGGGTCTTTTCCAATGAGTCTGTTCTTTGCATCAGGTGGCCAAAGTATTGGAGTTTCAGCTTCAGCATCAGTCCTTCCAATGAATATTCAGGACTGACTTCCTGTAGCATTGACTGGTTTGATCTCCTTGTAGTCCAAGGGACTCTCAAGAGTCTTCCTCAGCACCACAGTTCAAAAGCATCAATTCTTCCAGGCTCAGCCTTCTTTACGGTCTAACTCTCACATCCACACATGAATATTGGAAAAACTATAGAGCTATGACCAGACAGACCTTTGTTGGCAAAGTGATATCTCTGCTTTTTAATATGCTGTCTAGGTTTGTCGTAACTTTTTTTCCAAGGAGCAAGTGTCTTTTAATTTTGTGGCTGTAATCACTGTCCACCGTGATTTTGGAGTCCAAGAAAATAAAATCTGTTACTGTTTTCGCTTTTCCCCCATCTATTTGCAGTAAGTGATAGGACTGGATAATGATCTTAGTTTTTTGAATTTTGAGTTTTAAGTCAGCTTTTCACTCTCCTCTTTCACCTTCATCAAGAGGCTCTTTAGTTCCTCCTTGCTTTCTGCCATAAGGGTGATGTCATCTGCCTATCTGAGGTTATTCATATTTTTCCTAGAAATCTTGATTCCAGCTTGTGCTTCATCCAGTCCGGCATTTCGCATGCTGTACTCTGCATATAAGTGACACAAGCAGGGTGGCTATATACATACTCCTTTTCCAATTTTGAACTAATTAGTTGTTCTATGTCTGGTTCTAAATGCTGCTTAGGGCTTTCCTCATAGCTCAGTTCGTAAAGAATCTGCCTGCATTGCAGGAGACCCCGGTTCAATTCCTGGGTCAGGAAAATCCACTGGAGAAGGGATAGGCTACCACTCCAGTATTCTTGGGCTTCCCTTGTGGCGCAGCTGGTAAAGAATTCGCCTGCAATGTGGGAGATTTGGGTTCAATCCCTGGGTTGGGAAGATCCCCTGGGGAAGGGAAAGGCTACCCACTCCAGTATTCTGGCCTAGAGAATTCCATGGACTGTGTAGTCCATGGGGTCCCAAAGAGTCAGACATAACTGAGCCACTTTCACTCTGACTTTTCTTGATCTGCGTACAGGTTTCTCAGGAGGCAGGTAAGGTGGCCTGGTATTCCCATCTCTTTAAGAATTTTCCAGTTTGCTGTGATCCACAAGTCAAAGGCTTTGGTGTAGTCAATGAAGCAGAAGTAGATGCTTTTCTCATGATCCAACAGATGTTGGCAATTTGCTCTGGTTCGTTTGCCTTTTCTAAATCCAGCTTGTACGACTGGAAGTTCTGTTTATGTACTGTTGAAGTCTAGCTTGAAAGATTTTGAGCATAATCTTGCTGGCATGTTAAAAGAGTCCAATTGTACAGTAATTTGAATATTCTTTGGTGATGCCTTTCTTTGGGATTGGAATGAATGGACCTTTTCCAGGCTTGTGGCCACTGCTGAGTTTTCCAAATCTGCTGGCATAATGAGTACAGCACTTTAACAGCTTCATCTTTTAAGACTTGAAATAGTTCAGCTGGAATTCTATCACCTCCACTAGCTTTGTTCATAGTAATGCTTCATAACACCCACTTGACTTCATACTCTAGAAGTCTGGATCTAGGTGAGTGACCACACCATCATGGTTATCAAGGTCATAAAGACCTTTTTGTATAGTTCTGTGTTTCCTTGCCATCTCTTCATCATCTTTTCTGCTTCTGTTAGATTCTTGCTGTTTCTGTCCTTTATTATGGCCATCTTTGCATGAAATGTTCCCTTGGTATTTCCAATTTTCTTGAAGAGATTCTCTAGTCTTTCCCATTCTATTGTTTTCCTCTATTTCTTTGCATTGTTCACTTAAGGCTGTCTTCTCTCTCCCTGCTATTCTCTGGAACCCTGTATTCAGATATCTTTCCCTTTATCCTTTTCTTTTCACTTCTCTTCTTTTCTCAGCTATTTATAATGCCTCCTCAGAAAACCACTATTCCTTCTTGCATTTCTTTTCCTTAGGGATGGTTTCGGCTGCCTTCTGTACAATGTTATGAACCTCCATTTATAGTTTTTCAGGCACTCTGTCTAGCAGATTTAATCCTTTGAATCTACTTGTCACCCTCACTGTGTAATTGTTATGTGATCTGCTTTAGGTCATACCTGAAAGGTCTAGTTGTTTTCCCTACTTTCTTCAATTTAAGCCTGAATTTTGCATGGATGTATATTTGTCTCCAAACTCAAGTTGTATATATTAAATATGAACAGTTTTTTGTATATCAATCATACCTCAATAAAGAAGTCTAAAAATAATCAATATGGAAATATTACACAAGACAATTTGTGTAACTCATGTTTTTAATGTTTTTGATTTACAAAAGTTTCAGATTTACTGAATTTCTTTTGGTGTTATGATTTATAATCCTATGTGATTCAATTTGTTTACAAAAGTATATTCATTTTAATTACTTTTATGTGATAAATGTGACCTCTATTTAGTGACTCAGAGATAGAGACTACTTTTATTTTGAACAAAATCAATTCTGTATGGATTTTGCTGACTAGGCTGAGAAGAGATCAGGAATTTTGCTTTGTTTTACATATTGACTCAGTTTTAATTTTGGCACTACTTGCTACTTTAATTAAACACACACACACACAAACCATGTCCTTAAGAAAATGAACACCAGAATACTCACTGTCTGGTAGCTTAAGAAGTAAAATACTAACCACTCCTGAAACTGTTGGTTCTTAAAGTTCAACAATATGAAACTGTTAAGTCTTCTCTGAGAAATGTAATAAAACACCATAGCAATAACTTAATGACAAATAAGAAAACAGAACTGATTCCACATGGTAATTATCACATCCAGGTGGAAAACCAAATCACTGAAGATATAATAAATTTTACAGCCTAAATTGCTACGGTTAGGTTAAATATTTTAAAATGTTTATAAAATTAACCACTAAAAATTAATGTCAAAATGGGAAAATCCTATAAATGATTTACAAAATTACATCAGAAAGCAAATTCTAAAATATTTGACATAATTACAAAACCTTTGTACAGGTTTATTTGATAAGTAACCAATAAATTTACATCTATGCATATGTGCTAAGTCACATCAGTCATGTTTGACTCTGTGACCCTATGGACCATGGCCCACCAGGCTCCTCTGTCCATGGGATTCTCCAGGCAAGAATACTGGAGTGGGTTGCCACACCCTCCTCCAGGGGATCTTCCCGACCCAGGGATTGAACCACATCTCCTGTGTCTCCTGCACTGGCAAGAAGGTTCTTTACCAGTAGTGCCACCTTTATATTTTTACTTAAATGAAAGCTTGGATCGTTTGAGAAAATGTGAGTAATGTCAAGCACATAAAAATGGAGAAGTCATATTAGAAATCAAAAACTCAATGTAAGATATTTTTGTCAATAATTAGGCAAGTGTGAGAAGTGAAAAGTAAACCAGAATAATTTTCTTCACTACTGTAGCATCACTTTTACTTCATGATCAGGAATTTTAAAAGGTTTTTTTAATGTATATCAGATGAATTACGATAATGCAAAATTCACATGAATCTTAAAAATGAAACAGGCTTTGGGATTTCTGTGGTGGCCCAGTGGCTAAAACTCTGTGCTTCCAATGCAGGGGGCCCAGGTTCCATCCCTGGTCACAGAACTATATGCCACATGCTGGGATGATGACTCAAACAGCAAATTGTAAAAATTCACTCATATTATGTGTATTTTAAACATTTTTATCACCTGTGAAGAAATGTGAAGAACTGTAGAAAAGGATTATAAATGAAATGAGTTGATAAAGCTGAGTGGTACATGCAAATTCACGATACTGTTAATCTCTGTATGTATGTATTAATCAATAAAAGCACAATCATCAGCAAGTAATAAGAGGTCAACAGGTATCTTTTCCCACCTTCACCTCAGGATCTTCCTTACACTGTTGAAATGCCATTAGTGTGTTTTCAATGAAAATTCATAAAAACAATCCCCATGAAAAAGGAATATTTCTCACAAAATTGCAAAAGCCCACATAATACAGTTTCCTCAGTATACATGCTTTACTGATTTCTGGAACTGAGTACTGAAGAAAAACAGAGAAGACTCTACCAATTGTAGAAATTATTCTACTTCAGCTGCAAGGTAGGGCTACTGAATTACCAACAGCAGAAGAATTTATTCTTAAGATACTCAAGACAGTATGGTTAAAAAGAAACAATGGTGAGGTAAGCTGATGTATTATGCTAACTGTATTTATACTAACAACTAAATTTGAACAAAGTGTACATATTAAATAACATTAATCCAACACACATCTTGAGTTACACATGTAGTATTTCTTAGATTTCTTCTCCAAGTATTCAGAAATCTTAGTTCTGATGTATCATAAAGGGTTATTACTGCTAACAATCTTAAAATACAATTATCTTTTCTCTTTGCTAGCAAAGGTAGGTTTCTGTGGCCCTCACCTCTTACTGCCCTTTGAGGTAGTAAGTTCCCTATCACTAAATATGCTAGAGTATAATCAAGAATGATGTAAAATGAGAGAGGCTGAACTGTCAGTTAATTTCAACTCTAAGAGTCTATGGCTTTATGATAAAATATTTACTACAAGTGACATAAGAACTTATTTTAGACCAACTGTTAACAAGTACAAGTTATATTTATTATTTAATCTATGTCCAAATGTATTCACTAATGCTGTATTTACAAAGGGTTAATTATATGACTGCACTGTCATATAATCTGCACTGCTCAGCAGATAGAACAGTGTATGAAACCCATAAAACCCTGCCCTCTTGGTACTTACATAGGTAGGGGGAAGGTAAAGGGGAATAGGAAGGGAGAACAGAAAAGAAGTTGAGAAGGTAAGTTTATCATAGGCAAACGTTCCCCAATGTACAAATTTCATGTCAGCATGAAATAACTTCATAACAAATTCATCTTAAATTCTAAGTCACCTATTCTCTACACCTAGGTAGAAATTTTGAGTTTTTCTTATTTTATGTATGTTCTCTAGTCAAATTTCCTTTTTAAAATTGATCTTTATTTAGAGGATGATTGCTTTACAATGTCGTGTTGGTTTCTGTCATACAAAACTGGGGATCAGCCATAAGTATACATATATCCCCTCTCTCCTAAACTTCCCTCCTGCCCCTATAATTTGTCAGAGACGACTGGGTCGAGCTCCCTGTGTTATACAGCAACTTCCCACTAGCTATCTAATTTGCACATGACAGTGTATGTATGTAATGTTACTCTCTCCATTTGTCCCACCCTATCCTTCCCCTGCTGTGTCCACAAGTAGGTTCTCTACGCCTGCATCTCTACGCCTGCCCTGCAAGTAGGCAAGTGGGTTCATCAGTACCATTTTTCTAGAATCTATATGTATGCATTAATATATAACATTTTGTTTTTCTCTGACTTACTTCACTCTGTGTAACAGGCATGAGGTTCATTCACCTCAAATTCCCTTTTAAAACATCCTTTAAACATTTAAAATACTTTTTATGTTTTCTTACATTTGCTCAAACCCATAGAATGTACAGCACCAAGAGTGAACTCTAAGGTAAAGAACAGACTTTTGATGGGGAAAAAAAAAAAAACAAAAAACAGCAGCTTTTTATGTACTTGGTAGCTATCAGGCACTAGACCAATACTGTACAAGAGAAATACAACGCAAGACATATGCAATTATAAATTTTCTAGTGGCCACATTAAAAAAAAAAGTTAAATCAATTTTAATATATTTACTTAATCCAATATATCCAAAACATTATCATTTCAACATTTCAACATTATCATTTCAACATAATGAATGTAAGATTTAATGATATCTTACATTTTTTTCTTTCAGTTCTGAATCTTTAAAAACCAGCATATTTTTTATATTTACAGATTATCTCTATTTGGACTAGCCATATTTCCTTGCTCAACAGCTGTGTACAAGCAGTGAGGGGCTATTGTATTTACAGGAATTAGCATATTTAACTACATCTGAATGCAGATACCAGATTTTCACAGGCAATACCTGATCTTATTTATGAGATCATATTGAGATTTTATGAAATTTATAGCTTAAAATAATTCATATATCTAAGTTGTTCAAAACATATCTAAAAGTCATCCAATACTGAATCAAGTATTGATTTTTATGTTTAATCAAAATTAAACAATTAAAAATTCAGTTCCTTAGTGGCATCAGCCACATTTCAAGTATTCAATAGCCACATGTCACTAGTGGCTACTCTATTAGACAGTGCAGCAAAATGTTTCTAGATAACACAGCAGAAAGTTTCTAAAATTTAATTTTTTATCAATTTTTTTTATCATCTTCTTTTTATTTGAATCAATTCTAGTTGAAAACAGGTGAGAAAACTTTTTCTTTAGAAATTATAATCTGCAGAGTTGTCCATAAGAATTAAGATGGTCCCTTTTAAATAAAAAGTTTATACTCAAAAAATTGGTACTAAAGTCTGTTATTTCCAAAATTAAGTGTTTCAATCTCAAAAGAGAGAAAACTGTCAATTCTCTGACTTGATTGAAAATACTGCCATCTACCTTGCCACCCAAGTTAGTACTTCACCATCATCTGACACTATATCCTGTTTTATTAGCTAGGTAATACCTTTTTAAAACACTTTATTTTATCCCTTTCCATTCTACCTTTGTTTGTTACTGCTTTAGTATAGGTTTACATCCTTGACCACCTGGGCAATTTTAAAAGTCTTCTAAATCTAAGTTGTAAATACACAGGGATTGTTTTGCATATGCCAACACCCAAGTAAATCATCACCCAGAATAAAATACAGACTACCTCCAGTACTCTATAAAGTTCCCTCCTGAGCCTAGACAACCCCTAAACTCCCAGAAACAGGTAGTCTGGTGGACTTTTGACTAGTTTTGCCCTTTTGAATTTTATGTAAATGGAATTGTATAATATATAGTCCTTTCATGTCTGGCTTGGCTTCTTTTATTCTGTGAGACTCATCCACATTGTTGTACCAACAGAACCTTTTTGTTGCTTCATTATTTGGAATTTTATAAATATTCCAAATTTTTTTTTTATCCAATAACCTGCAGACAGGCATTCAGGTTGTTTCCAGTTCATGGCTATTGTGAAAGCTGGTAGGGAGATTCCTCCATTATATCGTAGTCACAATAGAAACTGATGCTGAATGTACTACACGGAACGGACTGAGGCACATACAAAATCAGGTGTGCATTTTAAACAAAAGACATGCCATGTATACCTTTAATCATTATACATGTTAAGTACATATACACCACATTAATCACACAAACAATCACGAACAACACCAGATGGATAACAAAATTTGATTCAGTTTATTATCACATTTTAGCATCTGCTCTGTATTTTCTAATGCATGAAGAGGTGAATCCAGGGAACCATAACAAAAGAAAGACCAGATACATCACTCTATCAATCCCACATGACAAAGCATGTAAAATCATAATACACAATTTTAAAAGATAGATCTAAGAGGGGTTAAAAAAAGTTGTTTAGTGTCAATTTGACCATTTATACAAGCTCAGTATATTTGAGAAGAGCATAAAACTTTCATTACTTTGTAAAATTAGCATCAGCTTATTTTCTTTGCATATTGCTAAAACTCATGTCAAGATAATGCTTGGATATGAGCTTAGAAGGAGTGCTAATTTGCATAAATGTGTTAAATAACTGCTATGCCTCCTCCATGCAGGAGATAACACTAAAGTGAATTAGATCTGCAATAAATGTTTTATGAAAATTAGTATAACAGTGATTATTCCTAAAGTTCATTCAATAAAAGGCATTTTGCTGATGATAGGTTGCTTCTCTAGCATTTTAAAGCAAAAGGGAAATGAATAAACCAAAGTTACTAATCAGATTTATTCAATAAACACATATATACAAGGACAGTGAACCTTTAAAATATTACTCACTTAAAGATCACTTGAACTTTGCCAACTCTAAAACTATATATTCATACAAAGAAAAAAGATAAATGAAAACTTCACATTTTCCCCCTTACCTCCCATTCTCTAGCTGCTGCTTCATTAGTAGAATCCTCACTTGTTTCAGATTCTTCAATCTTTTTTACTACTATAAATCCAGGTTCTTTGGTATATTCACCAGTATCTTCTGCATATGTTTCTGGACTCCACTGAATGAAGAAGGCATACAAGTGGTCTGTCCTGTTAGAATGAGTGATTATGAATTAATACATCTGCTATTCTGAGTTGTTAGCAAGAATTTAAAAATTATTTTTGTTAAACAGCTTCACAAAACTTGAAGACTTAAAATATACAAAATATTACATACACTATTCTTTATTTAAAAATAAAACAAAGCCGACTACCAAGAAGACATTAACTTAAACTTCTGGGGCTGTGTTCTGTCAAGCTCCTAACTACACTAGGATTTTCTTCAGCCTGGTTTTGACTAGCTCAGATGCTGTTCATGGCAACATTTCTTTTCATGAAGGAAACTTGACAATGGGAAGGAAAACCGAACTCACCATTTTAACCTCAATCACACAATGATCTAATTATCTGAAATACAACTAACAACTTACTCTAATTACCTATTTTGAAACCTGACCACTATACAGGTTTTTCCCAGGTTAACAGAAATTTAATATTTTTAACTTTTATGTTCCTTCTTTCAGTTTTGTTTACTAAAGCCTAAATCCCTGAAATAAAAATTATCTGAAGGGTCAGATGTGCATTTCAAACATCTATGCTTTATTGGCTTTAATTGGTATGGATAACTGAAAAGTGATTATAAAACTCTCTACTTTACTCAGCCATTAAAAAGAATACATTTAAATCGGTTCTAATGAGGTGGATGAAACTGGAACCTATTATACAGAGTGAAGGAAGCCAGAAAGAAAAACACCAATACAGTATACTAACACATATATATGGAAATTAGAAAGATGGTAATGATAACCCGGTATGTGAGACAGCAAAAGAGACACAGATGTATAGAACAGTCTTTTGGACTCTGTGGGAGAGGGCAAGGGTGGGATGATTTGGGAGAATGACATTGAAACATGTATAATATCATATGTGAAATGAATCACCAGTCCAGGTTCGATGCATGATACAGGATGCTCGGGGCTTGTGCACTGGGATGACCCAGAGGGATGGTATGGGAAGGGAACTGGGAGGGGGGGTTTCAGGATGGGGAAACATGTGTACACCCGTGGCGGATTCATGTTGATGTATGGCAAAACTAATGCAATACTGTAAAGTAATTAGCCTCCAATTAAAATAAATAAATTTATATTAAATAAAAACTCTCTACTAACATATAGCAATCAATAATCACTGTCCTGGACATTGTTTGCAATAAAATAAATTTTTAATAGTGTCATTTGTTATGTGGCAACTAATGCTTTAAAAAGGTGTTAAGCATCATCTTTCAGATAATTTGTCTCTATGAAGCAATTTTTTTCATAAAATCCTAAAATACAATAAAGTTCAAAATTCTAATAAAACTAATTTTTAATGAACATTAGCGAAGGTGCAAGGTCAATATTAAAATGGAAAATTCCATGCAAAAATTAAAACAAAGCCAACACTAAGGAGAAAAATAAATCCTTATGTTATAATAGGGTTATAATTATAGGATTATATATATATTATATATATAATTATAAATATAATATGTTATAATCCTAAGATATAATAGGGTTGAATATTTCATTGTAATCATCTTGCTATCACTGGCAAATCAGAGTATCTGGCTCTTTGCCTTTCATGTACTCATAAATTATGCAAATCACAGCATATTTTTAAATTATTCTAATCACATTTTGTTGAACGCACAGATTGTACTGTATATTTAGGTGAGGTGGGAGAGAAAAGAATTTTATTATTATATTCTTGAAAGTAAGTCTTCAGAGGAACATATAAAGCCTTTCCAAGAGGTATACAGACATTTAAGATAGATCTAAGGGAATCAATCTTTTTCTCTTCCGTTTCCATATGGTAATCTTCACTCCTACTCATCTTCTTGAGAACAGTGTGGTTAAGATATCTTACAGATTGTTTCTTCTCTGCTTTCACTAAAGTACCATCCTCACTCATCCAGAATTTTACAATGGTACGTGTCTTTATAGTCAAAAAACTTCCAGTATAAAGACTTCCAGGTTGCCTAAAGTTGGTATTGAGACAGGGAAAGATTTTAAAAACTGGGTAATAAGTCCTTTTGCATATCAGGTGGTTTCTAATTCACTAATTTCCACAAAACTGAATGAAGCTATTCAAATGATGGTTATTAAAAATAATTTTGATGAAAGATGATTAATTTTAGAATATAAACAAACACGTTTAAAGAACTGACTGACATTATAATAAAACTTCTCAGTTTCATAGACATTTTTATGAACAAAGCTTTTTAGTACTTATAGAAAAAGAAAAAAGGGAGGGGGCAGAATTGAGCCACTGAGTCTTATCATTTCAATGAACAATATTCATCAATGGATACATAAACTAATTGGGGGAAAGCCCTAACTATTTTATTAAGACATTTCCTGTATTTTACATTTTGTGTGTTAATAGCTATGTATGATAAATTATAATTCATGTTGCTTTGATCAACTGTTCATTAGTAATAATTTTAATGATAAAATGTTATTCTGGGTTTAATTAATATTTGGAATAATGTAGGTGTTGAAAGACAATTTTCTCTTGGATTTCTGCATGTCTTACTGGCAGAGGCACTGTGTACCTGTGTTCAGCACTACCTTTTCATGTAAGTTTGCACAGAAAACAAAGCATAGCATGGTTTTAGAAGGCAGAAATATTCAGTATCTTGTGGTGGAAGTTTAGTCGCTACGTTGTGTCTGACTCTTCTGTGAACCTATGGACTGTAGCCCACCAGGCTCCTCTGTCCATGGGATTTCCCAGGCAAGAATACTGAAGTGAGCTGCCGTTTCCTTCTCAAGGGGATGTTCGTGACCCAGGGATTGAACACGTGTCTCCAGCTTGGCAGATGGATTGATTCTTTACCACTGAGCCACTTGGAAAGCCCATTAGTATCTTACTCTGGATCAAAGGGAAACCATGCTTACTGTACATTATAGAAATTTTAGGTTCCCTAAACTTACGGTTCCTCTTCTTTAACATAACCCATGGCACATGCAGCTGTCACTTGGCCTTCTTCACACCCAACAGTGGGAACTGAAGCTCAAAGAACTCATACAAGTGCTAGAGCTGTGACTACTGCTGTTGTGACTCTTCTGCCAGAACTCATTAAACTGAGGCAGGCCAACTTGTTAACAAGTAGGGTGAGCCTTAGATCCTTTACTCTTCTGAGAATAATCAGAAAATTTTTAGTATGTGTAATGTCAGTACACACAGTGCATGCATGTTCAGTCGCTTTAGTCATGTCTGACTCTTTGTGACCGTATGGACTGTAGCCTGCCAGGCTCCTCTGTCCATGGGGATTCTCCAGGCAAGAATACTGGAGTGGGTTGCCATGCCCTTCTCCAGGGGATCTTCTGACCAAGGTATCGAATCAGCATCTCATGTCTCCTGCATTGGCAGGTGGGTTCTTTAACACTAGCACCACCTGGGAAGCCCCAGATAAATGTGTAAGTATATGCAATTTGTTGCAAAAAATGTAAAAAGGAATAAAAATGTACTACTTTATAATAAGATTCTATGAGGAAGTATAATTGAAATATAAATTCAAAGAGAAAAGTAGTGATGCAAATTTTAACTGTTTTAGAAGAGCACATTCAAGTAGTGTTTAAATGTATAATCTAATCATAAAGGGCAAACTGTTCCATTATCTAAATCCTACTGGATATATTTAATAGATAAATGTAAGTTTTAACTTAGAATGTCATTATTTATGATACAGTGAACTTAAAATGTCAGTATTTACAATACAGTGATAACAGACATCCTTTACAAATATTGCTCAATCGTAATATGAGAAATTTCACTGTGCAGTGAGTATAAAAAATAATTTGAAGACCAGATCCTTTTAGTAGCTAATTTAATGCTATGTATACAGCAAGCATTTATAATAGAAAGGATTCGATGAAATTTTTAAAAAAGAAATTATACACAGGGAGTTTGGGATGGACATGTACACACTGCTATATTTAAAATGGATAACCAACACAGACCTTCTGTATAGTACATGGAACTCTGCTCAATGTTATGTGGCATCCTGAACGGGAGGGGAGTCTGGGGAAGAATGGATACATGCATATGTATGGCTGAGTCCCTTTGCTGTTCACCTGAAACTATCACAACAGTGATAACTGGCTATACCAGTTAACAAAATACAAAGTAAAAAAAAAAAAAGAAATTGTATCATTTCCTGCCTTGAGGTGGGGCTGTACCAGTTAATATTTTAATGAACCTTCTTGATCTAAAACATTTTAACTATGACTGTTTACTAGTAACACGAGGTATATGTTCATATTTTTTGCATTAAACCACAAAGGGGACTAAAATTAAAAGTGGGGTAAATTAAAGAGTATAAAAGAGGAGCTAATTGATTTTGAACACATTTAATGTCAGGTTTTAATCATAAACTATTTCAGTACTTTGCTACTGGTGTGAACTGTTATATAAAATAATTTCAACTCAAGGAATCTCAATGTTTTCCAGATTTTGTTGTTATTGTTTTACCTTTCTTGTGGCACAGCAAACCAATATTCATGTTTCTTATCTCTCTGTGCATACTGCTGCATTGTTGCACTTGCTTGAGATACAAATGTTTTCCTCATAGGTTTTCTGACTCTGAGACATAAGAACTTATGCAATCGATGCCTTCTCTTTTCTTTTAAAAGTGCAGAACCTAGAATTGAGATAGAGTGTTTATTCAATTCCCATACACCATGTTTGAATAATTAAAAAAAATTTAGACTAAGTAATGTTTATCTCTAAACTTTTGACAAATAATTACAGAATAAAACGTTACTTTACTGAAAGGTGAATTCTCTTAAGTAGCTTGTATATTTTTCCATCAAAAGTGACAAGTATAGCAAGACTAATAAACTAACACCCGACTTATGAACTGATATTATATCTAAGGGTATTAGGAAAAAATGTGGAAGATCCAGAAATTCTGGTTAAATTTTTCTAACAACCACACTAAAGTAATTATTCATACACATACATATACAATATTCTGCATACTCTCTATCATCTTTCTAGAACAATATCTAAATAAGTTTGCAGAATTTTCAAAGTTTTACTGTAATATGGTTGTTACAGAAAAAATTCAGTAAAAAAGTTTCTGAGGCTTTTACATACATATGAAGGTGTGACAAAAACAATATGCTAGATTCAGCCATCTGTTTAGTTTATTAAGCCTGAATTATCTCTAACCCTTCCAACCACAGATGCTGCCATATGACACACTGAAGGTCTGACAATAAGGATCAATTCAGGAAACTAGACATTGGCTTACAAAGGAGGCATACTATGGAAGAAAAAGCACTTTGCTATAGTCAGGAGATCTGGATAGCAGTCATGGCTTTTTTCTGTGTAACACTGTGCAAGATACATAATCTATCTGAGCCCCAGCATTTGCATCAGGTTAAAAGAATGAACTTTTACTACTCTTCTCACAATTATATTCCATTATATATTTATATTATATAGTTTTATGATAAAAGATCAGAAACTTTGAATACTTCCCTATATAGAATCTCAAGTTCCTTAAAATTAGCTACTTAAAACTAATTTTCTTGTCCTCCCTCCATATGTACATACAAAAAAGAAGAAACCAAATAGCAGCAATCCAGGAACACCTATCTAAACATATCTACCAAACTTTCTCCTTTTAGTAATGTCATAAAAGGAAAACCCAATTAAACCCTGCACCCAAACAAACGCAATAAAATACGAGCAGTCTACTAAATTACTGGGTCAACCAGAATGCAACATTTTATCGTTTTCAAAGATTTCAGAACCTAAGACAACCAAACACAAACATCAAATAAAGATATCTATGCCAGCATTCGTCACAACATCAATCTTAATAATATCAATTGTTAATAACAAGTGAATGTCTTAATAAATACAGAAATTGCTAAATTACAGGGCCATTAAAAACCATGAAAGAACTACACAGGTTCAAGTTGACCCTTGAACAACACGGGGTTGAACTGCACAGGTCCACTTATATGTAGATCTTCAAATAATATATACTTTAATACTACTATACACGGTTGGTTGAATCCATGTATGCAGAACCACAGATATGGAGGGCAGATTGTAAAGTTAAACATAAAATTTTGAATGTGGGAAAGAGTATGTGTCACCCCTTAACCCCTGAGTTGTTTAAGGGTCAACTGTATAATGACACAGGAAAATGTTCATGACATAAAATATGAAGTGAAAAAAGCAAGAAACTATACTACATGTAATCCTAATTTTATATGAAAACTATACACATATCAAGATATATACAAATTATATCAATATTGTATATGTGTATATATGTAAATGTGTGTATGTAGATACACATACGCACTAAAGAGCAAAGATAAATACATCAAATATTAACAAGGATCAAATCCAGGTGATGAATTCCAGGTAATTGTTTATAAATTTTCTAAAAAGCAACATATTTGTCAAAAGTTCTTTAATGAACATTAACTCTGAATAATGAAAAAATATTCAAGCTTTTATAGAATGTAATTACTTAACATCTATTGAATATAATCCTTAGGTCTTCAGTATATGTAAATTATATACAGTATATATCAGTATATCTAAATTCAGTATGTTATGCTAAGTCACTTCAGTCGTGTCCAACTCTGTGCGACCCCATAGATGGAAGCCCACCAGGCTTCCCCGTCCCTGGGATTCTCCAGGCAAGAACACTGGAGTGGGTTGCCATTTCCTTCTCCAATGCATGAAAGTGAAAAGTAAAAGTGAAGTCGCTCAGTCATATCCGACTCTTAGCGACCCATGGACTGCAGCCTACCAGGCTCCTCTGTCCATGGGATTTTCCAGGCAAGAGTACTGGAGTGGGTTGCTATTGCCTTCTCCGAAATTCAGTATATCTAAATGCAAAGAAAATTCCGTTTTGAAAAATTGAATCAAACCCTGGTGTGTTGCTGGGGAGACTATAAAATGGTATAGCCACTGTGGAAAACAGATCAGTGGTTCATCAAAAAAGTACACACAGAATTACCATACAATCCAGCAAATCTACTTCCGGTATGTAACCAAAAAAAAATGAAAGAAGGAAATCAAACAAATTATTTGTACACTAATGTTCATAGCAGCATTATTATTCACAACAGCCAAAAGGTGTAAACAACTCAAATGTCCATCAACAAATGAACATATAAAGGAAATGTGCTGTGTACAATGGAATATTATTCAGTTTTATATAGAAAGAAAATTCTGACACACCACAACATAGATGAAACTTGAAGGCATTATGCTAACGGATATAAGCCACATACAAAAGGAAAAACATAGAATGGTGCTTGCCAAGGACTGTAAGGAGGGGAGAATGGAAGATATCATTTAATAAGCAGAGAGTTTCAGCTCAGGAAGATGAAAAAGTTCTGGAAATGGATGGTGGTGATGGTTGTACAATAATGTGAATATGCCTAAAGCTCCTATATTTTACATTAAAAATGGTTAAACTCGTAAATCTTATTTTATGCATATTTTAACAATTATGCAGGTCAGGAAGCAACACTTAGAACTGGACATGGAACAACAGACTGGTTCCAAATAGGAAAAGGAGTACATCAAGGCTGTATATTGTCACCCTGCTTATTTAACTCATACGCAGAGTACATCATGAGAAACGCTGGGCTGGAAGAAGCACAAGCTGGAATTAAGATTGCCGGGAGAAATATCAATAACCTCAGATATGCAGATGACACCACCCTTATGGCAAAAAGTGAAGAGGAACTAAAAAAAAGCCTCTTAATGAAAGTGAAAGAGGAGAGTGAAAAAGTTGGCTTAAAGCTCAACATTCAGAAAACGAAGATCATGGCATCCGGTCCCATCACTTCATGGGAAATAGATGGGGAAACAGGGGAAACAGTGTCAGACTTTATTTTGGGGAAGACTCCAGCCATGAAATTAAAAGACGCTTACTCCTTAGAAGAAAAGTTATGACCAATCTAGATAGCATATTGAAAAGCAGAGACATTACTTTGCCAACAAAGGTTCGTCTAGTCAAGGCTATGGTTTTTCCTGTGGTCATGTATGGATGTGAGAGTTGGACTATAAAGAAAGCTGAGCGCCAAAGAATTGATGCTTTTGAACTGTGGTTTTGGAGAAGACTCTTGAGAGTCCCTTGGACTGCAAGGAGATCCAACCAGTCCATTCTAAAGGAGATCAGCCCTAGGTGTTCTCTAGAAGGAATGATGCTACAGCTGAAACTCTAGTACTTTGGCCACCTCATGAGAAGAGTTGACTCACTGGAAAAGACTGTGATGCTGGGAGGGATTGAGGGCAGGAGGAGAAGGGGACAACAGAGGATGAGATGGTTGGATGGCATCATCGACTTGATGGACATGAGTCTGAGTGAACTCCGGGAGTTGGTGATGGACAGGGAGGCCTGGCATGCTGCGATTCATGAGGTCGCAAACAGTCGGACGCAACTGAGCGACTGAACTGAACAATTAATATTTTAATTATAAAACAGAAATATGTAAATTAGATTAATCTGAAATCAATACTCCAATAGAATGAGAAATGTTAGCTAAGATACTTGAGTTATACCACTTTTAACATAATGTACAAAGCAGAATCATTGTGTAGTAGAAATAAAACCTATTACTATAATTTTCAAAAGTAAACAGTATGAAAATACAAAATTGAAAGAGAAAATGGTATTTATCTCAGTTCTGCTTTTTATTTTAAATTAAAAATGTTTAATTCATTTATGGCCACAACGCATGGCATCTGGGATCTTAGTTTCCTGACCAGGGATTGAACCTGGGCCCTCTGCACTGGAAGCACAGTCTTAACCAGTGGACAGCCAGGGAAGTCTCTTTAGTACTGCATTTTAAAGAAAAACAACCAGACAATGATGGAACCTGTGAATACCTGGAAGAATTTCAGAAACAGATTTTATGTCTAATTACACTTTTAAAAAATGAAGGGATTATATAACTTTGGCAATTACAAATTGCAATTACTTCTTATTGTCAAATTCAGACTTAAATTGAAGAAAGTACAGAAAACCACTAGACCTTTCAGGTATGACCTAAATCAATCCCTTATGATTATACAGTGGAAGTGAGAAACAGATTTAAGGGCCTAGATCTGATAGATAGAGCGCCTGATGAACTATGGAATGAGGTTCGTGACATTGTACAGGAGACAGGGATCAAGACCATCCCCAGGGAAAAGAAATGCAAAAAAGCAAAACGGCTGTCTGGGGAGGCCTTACAAATAGCTGTGAAAAGAAGAGAAGCAAAAAACAAAGAAGAAAAGGAAGATATAAACATCTGAATGCAGAGTTCCAAAGAATAGCAAGAAGAGATAAGAAAGCCTTCCTCAGCGATCAATGCAAAGAAATAGAGGAAAACAACAGAATGGGAAAGACTAGGGATCTCTTCAAGAAAATCAGAGATACCAAAGGAACATTTCATGCAAAGATGGGCTCGATAAAGGACAGAAATGGTATGGACCTAACAGAAGCAGAAGATATTAAGAAGAGATGGCAAGAATACACAGAAGAACTGTACAAAAAAGATCTTCACAACCCAGATAATCACGATGGTGTGATCACTGACCTAGAGCCAGACAACCTGGAATGTGAAGTCAAGTGGACCTTAGAAAGCATCACTACGAACAAAGCTAGTGGAGGTGATGGAATTCCAGTTGAACTATTCCAAATCCTGAAAGATGATGCTGTGAAAGTGCTGCACTCAATATGCCAGCAAACTTGGAAAAGTCAGCAGTGGCCACAGGACTGGAAAAGGTCAGTTTTCATTCCAATCCCAAAGAAAGGCAATGCCAAAGACTACCGCACAATTGCACTCATCTCACACGCTAGTAAAGTAATGCTCAAAATTCTCCAAGCCAGGCTTCAGCAATATGTGAACTGTGAACTTCCTGATGTGCAAGCTGGTTTTAGAAAAGGCAGAGGAACCAGAGATCAAATTGCCAACATCTGCTGGGTCATAGAAAAAGCAAGAGTTCCAGAAAACATCTATTTCTGCTTTATTGACCATGCCAAAGCCTTTGACTATGTGGACCCCAATAAACTGTGGAAAATTCTGAAAGAGATGGGAATACCAGACCACCTGATCTGCCTCTTGAGAAATCTGTATGCAGGTCAGGAAGCAACAGTTAGAACTGGACAGGGAACAACAGACTAGTTCCAAATAGGAAAAGGAGTTCGTCAAGGCTGTATATTGTCACCCTGTTTATTTAACTTATATGCAGAGTACATCATGAGAAACGCTGGACTGGAAGAAACACAAACTGGAATCAAGATTGCCGGGAGAAATATCAATAACCTCAGATATGCAGATGACACCACCCTTATGGCAGAAAGTGAAGAGGAACTCAAAAGCCTCTTAATGAAAGTGAAAGTAGAGAGTGAAAAAGTTGGCTTAAAGCTCAACATTCAGAAAACAAACATCATGGCATCCGGTCCCAACACTTCATGGGAAATAGGTGGGGAAACAGTGTCAGACTTTATTTTTCTGGGCTCCAAAATCACTGCAGATGGTGATTGCAGCCATGAAATTAAAAGACGCTTACTCCTTGGAACGAAAGTTATGTCCAACCTAGATAGCATATTCAAAAGCAGAGACATTACTTTGCCAACAAAGGTCCATCTAGTCAAGGCTATGGTTTTTCCTGTGGTCATGTATGGATGTGAGAGTTGGACTGTGAAGAAGGCTGAGTGCCGAAGAATTGATGCTTTTGAACTGTGGTGTTGGAGAAGACTCTTGAGAGTCCCTTGGACTGCAAGGAGATCCAACCAGTCCATTCTGAAGGAGATCAGCCCTGGGATTTCTTTGGAAGGAATGATGCTAAAGCTGAAACTCCAGTACTTTGGCCACCTCATGAGAAAAGTTGACTCATTGGAAAAGACTGTGATGCTGGGAGGGATTGGGGGCAGGAAAAGGGGACAACAGAGGATGAGATGGCTGGATGGCAATACTGACTCGATGGACGTGAGTCTGAGTGAACTCTGGGAGTTGGTGATGGACAGGGAGGCCTGGCATGCTGCGATTCATGGGGTCGCAAAGAGTCGGACACGACTGAGCGACTGATCTGATCTGATCTGATCTACAATTTTAAGGGGTTACCCTGGTGGCTCAGATTGTAAAGAATCTGCCTGCAAAGCAAGAGACTTAGGTTCAATCCCTGGGTTGGGAAGATCCTCTGGAGAAGGGAATGTCTACCCACTCCAGTATTCTCACCTGGAAAATTCCATGGAGAGAGGAGCTTGGTGGGCTACAGTCCATGGGGTTGCAAAGGGTCAGACATGACTGAACAACTAACACACTACACAATTTTAAATAGTATTCTAATGATGTAACATACCAAGAACTAAATGAAAAAAAAAGGGGGGGGGAGAAATCATAGGTATTATAGACTTGTGTGCATTTTTAAGAAATAAATTGTTTAAAGACAGAATGCAGTGAATCAGGAATGCTTAAACATGGTGGAAAAGATGCTCAATATGTGTACAATCCACTGTGAGATAAGACAGTAGAAACCAGACACTATGTACTTGTCCCATAGAAACATCAGTCAAGGGCCACTAGATTATCCTTCAGAGTGGCCTAAGATACAGCAGCTTTTGAGTCAGTGAGCAAAAAGAGAGACCATACACAGTAAGACAAACTAACTTAATATATTCCTCAACACTTACCTTCTATATCGGCTGTTGCTATTTTATGCTTAATTTCTTTCTGTGACACCTGTTGCATAGTCTCCCTTTGCTGTTTAGTTTGTTGCATGGAATGGGATTTCCAGAGTTTCCGTAGCTCTTCTACCTCAGTCTCTGAGTCCTGATTTTGTTCCCTTCCTTGTTTTCCTTTGTCGACAACTTGCTTTTGTTTTAATTCTATTGCTTCCGCACAAGGCATACTTTCTTTTTCAACTGCTTCTTGATGTAGTGAATTCTCATCAAGAGGAAAATCCTGGTTATCTTTTTTTATACCTGTGCTTTGTTCTTTAAGACCTGATATTTTTTGAAGATTATCTGCAGCCTGATCTCCTTCCTTAGTGGGCATTTCAAGATTATTTAAACCAGTTTTAAGAGAAAGAGTCCCAACTTCATTGGCAGTATGTCCAGAACCAGATTTTAAGTGATCAGGAGTACTAGCAGCCTCTGATATGACCGCTAAACACTCTACTCCGCTCTGAGTGATGGTCTGCACAGATTCTGATGACGCACCAGATGATTTATCATGTCGTAGCTCATCCAAAGAAATAAGTTCCTCCCGAACAGGAGAGAGTTCTGATTCTGTGAACACATCTTCAGAAAGAGACTCCTCAGTGCTCCTAGGAGCAGTGCTGGCACTGTCATTAGCTGCATCACGGATTCTTGAGTCTAGTTCATCAGTATTACTTCTTGTCACTTTCTTTAAATGGCAGAAGTCCCTTCCTGATAACTGATCTATCTCTCTGTCAGTAAACAAAATTTAGAGTTATTATTTTTTAAATTATAGAATTTTATTTTCCACAAACTTAACACTGAATTAATATCACTAAAAAGGCTTTTCTAAAAGGACAAAGCATACATCTCTTAATAGCATACTAAAAAACTGATTCATATAGAACAAGTAATTAAGTTTCTGCATCAACTACTTAAGATATGGGAAATATCAATGTTAGATTTACTGAACTGATCTACCTGAAGAGAAGTTGAAGACACAACTTTTGGGTGAAGCTGTATTTCTAAACTAAAATTTACTCACTGATGAAATATGAAAAATAGGCTTAAAGTTTTGATTAAAATTTTGAATGGTTTAATAAAACACATTGACTGATACTATGTACACACACATAGTGCTTATATAGATTTAAATAGAAATTAAACTAAAATAAATGACTCAAATGCAAAGCTAAAAATCAGCCTGAACAGAATCAAGGCAAAAGTACTTAGAGGAATTCTTCATGGTTCCAGTGACAACTCTTAACAATTCTAAGAGAACTTGTTCAGCTAACAGGTTAGATATTAGCTAGCTGAATGATTCATCGTTACTTCTAGATTTCCATGTTTAATGCCATTTGTAATATACAAGCACTAATGTCCAAAGGTTAGGTAGTGTAAGTTCTGCATGGAGGCCGTACAAACACTACAGCATGATATACAAATCAACAATTTAAAATGATGGCTAAAAACTAGTAAATGGAAACTACATAAGTTTTTAGTGGGAAAAGAATATTTATGCAAGTTTGAGAATAGAAAAGACTGGGAAGTAAGTTGACACAAAATTTATTGGTGACCTCTGGATGGTGAAGTTGGGTAACTCTTTTCCTCTTATTCTAGTATTTGATATTTTTATAATTGATACTTTTTTAAAAAGTATCAATTAGTTGAAGTCCAATTCCTATCTCTACTTTCCTTGCAATGATTGATTCACCTTAAGAAATCCAAGCATCTAGTCTGTGCTATTAAATATGTAACAGTGTCATCTACTGGTGATCGACTAAAACTGCACATAAGGGTCCTGAAAGAAAGTGAAGTGGGGCTCTTTGTAACCCCAGGGACTGCAGCATGCATGTCATGCTGCTCCATCCATGGGATTTTCCAGGCAAGAGTCCTGGAACTCAGCAAAAAGGTTTGAGACACTATCTGTAGAAGAGCCTTAGGTAAGAGATAAAATTAAGTAAATCCAACAGGACACAAATTTAGGTAAGTGTTGTAACTTTTTTTTTAATGTCAGTCATGCTGCTATTGTTCCTGAACAATACTTTCGAAATCAACTTCCCAGTAAAAGACTAGAGCAAACCAATAAAATCTTATACACCTCATTTTTACCATATATAACATTATTCTGCAAAACCACAGGACTCATTTATCTGATCTGTTGCCAGATATTTGTTTTTAATCAATTCATAAGGCAGGATTTAAATGTCTTTTTGGAATAATTTTTAAAAAATGTTTGGATCAAATAGATGGTCTTTCCAGGTGATGTTCTAAATGATAAAAAAAAGTGATTTACAAGAGGAAGAGTTCCACAGCATCTGTGTAGAATAGTTATGGACCATACCACATAATACTCAATAAAATCCCAAAGTATCCTAACACAAATGGAAAATCAGGGCAAGAGAAAATGACCTCACTCATGACTGACATAGCTATAATCTTAATTCTCTTTTAATCTAATCCTTCACTCCTTCACCTTTGTCTCACCTCTCTACCTGCCACTGTAATCTTTATTTGCTCAGACTGATTTTAGATGATGATATATTAAATAACTAATAGTAGAGGCAATCTTAGGAATAATCTGCACCTCTAAAGATGATTTACCAAGCCAAAACAGTTATCTATTGGGGTGGCAGGTACAATGGACATTCTTAAATAAATGATTTTATTCTACCTTAGGTATTCTAACAATTTATGTAGTCTGCCTCAGAAACAAAAATAACTTTCTCTCTTTTGTAAGTCTCTTTTGTAAGTAGTTCTATCTCACAAAGGTTAATTTTAAAACAATCATTATCAACTTTGTAGGTTATTACAGGGACAGAAATCTCAGTATCAGTTAAAGTGAAGACAGTTTTTAAACCGTTGACAAAGGAATGATAAATTATGAAGAAATAGAAAGAGGGAAGCTCTTCAGAGAAGGCAATGGCACCCCACTCCAGTACTCTTGCCTGGAAAATTCCATGGGCAGAGGAGCCTAGTAGGCTGCAGTCCATGGGGTCGCTAAGAGTCGGACACGACTGAGCGACTTCACTTTCACTTTTCACTTTCATGCATTAGAGAAGGAAATGGCAACCCACTCCAGTGTTCTTGTCTGGAGAATCCCAGGGATGGACATGACTGAAGTGACTTAGCAGCAGAAGGAGGGAAGCGCTTTTCTATTTCAATTTTCTTCCTTTGTACTTTCCTATTCCTTTCTTTGTATACCTATCTTTTATTTTCTTCTTTTATTTATTATCCTTCCCTTTTCTCTCTGTCATTACTTTCACAGGCTGTGCTGACCTGTAACCTCCCACCTGTTACCTGAAACACACAACATCCATAACCAGTACATTCCAAGGTTAACTTTACACTTGTGCAATCTGTGGGTCTTCTCCCCTATATTTTATACTTTCCTGAGAGAGAAGGATGCAAACATATAAATCGGTAAATAAAAGACAAAGCTGCTCTAGTTTTATTAATGTCAGGTCTTTGCTCATGACCTCTCCCAAATCCCACACCCAACTCTCCAGACTCTTCTAAGGAAAATTTGAAAGGTATCCTTGATTACTGATATTACTTTAAATTACTAATAAAAATAACAGAATTATGAATTCTGTATCTGAAGAAAAAGGGCTGGTAAACACTGAATTAAATGAATACTACAGGTTATTTTTAAATATCAGGTTCTCTGATCAAATATGCAAATATCAATTTAAAACAATTCCTAACTATTCTAGTGCATAAAGAATAATCTTTTCAATACTATGTTTCATTACTGATAAAATGAAAAGCATCCATAATAAAACTACTAAAAGATACTTCAGAGTTATTAGACCAAGGTCAACTAACTAGATGAAATAAAACTGCAAAGGAGTATAAATATCATTCTTACATGGGTAAGGATTCCTTTATTTTGCTATCCAAAATTTCTTTGTACATTGCTGCTGACATCACCTCTTCCATTGGACACATGATGCCATATTCCTCACAGCCATTCTCTTGAACCAATGGGTCAGTTTTATGTGGATCAAACATTATATTATTTGGTGTAACTAGCAATACACCACTGACTGTGCCCTAAGATGAAAAAAGAAAATAATGTTTAATCTTCAAAGTTTACATTTCCAAAAATTATTTTAGATATTTTTACTGATTTTCTTCCCATGTTAAGCCACCTACCTTACACAAAAGTAGTACACTCAAGCACTATGGCATTCTCATGAAAATGTTTTTAATAATACCCAAATTTTCCCAGTAAATTCTCCTTGTTAGCAGGGCAAAGTACAAAGAATATTATATTCACCGTCAATCAGTCGAGTCAGGAATTAAAATCTGCAGCCTCAGTAAACTGTTGAGTTACATCAGCAAGATAATTGCAGTAGTGTATGGAGGACTTTACAGTTCTCCAAAGGCATGAGCCTTGTTTCACATTAATTTGCACACAACTTCTTGTGTTGTTCCCTCACCAAAGGTACCAAATAGTTTCATGCAGACAATGCAAGTTTAATAAATAATGTGCCTATAACCCAATCCACTATAAAAGGAAAATAGTATAATCTGTTTAAAGTATCTTTAAAAATAAGTCTCAACTTTACTTAACTCTGCTAGCCTAGTTATGTGGCCTTGGGCAAGCACAGCCTCTGGGCTGTTTCCTCATCTGTAGCATAGGATAGATTAGATGACTTCTATGACTTCTAAGGCATATGGCATCTACTTTAATCATGAAAAGCTATGACATTTTAAATATATTTATATAAAATAGCAATACAAATATAAAGAATCCAACCCTCTAATCTTACAAATGAGCAAGCTGAAGTACATAAGAAGCTGATCCCACTAATATTAGCTAATATTTACTGAATGCTTTGTATGTACCATGCTTTATATATATTTTTTCCATTTCCTCTTCATAATTATAGTACTGAAATGAGAATACAGGCAAGAAAATTAAATTTGAGAGAGGCTAGGCAATTTGTTATAAATAATCAACAACACAGCTAACTAATAAGTGGTAGGACTAAGATCCCAAATCCAAAAAGTCCAATGCTTTATACTATACTCTCTCCACATTTGAGTTACAAACATTAATCACTCCAACTCAAGTACCAAAAATTCTTTAATCCCATACTATTTATCCATTTATTTATTTCTGAAGTACTGTTGATTTACAATGTTTCTTTGATTGCTGCATAAAGTGATTCAGTATTAGTAGGTGGGATCCTCTCATCTGGCCAATTAATAATGCCTGTTTTGACCCTGGTCATAGTATGAATTTTCTTCTAAACTACTCAAGCTCAATCAGAACAACAAGCAAAATTCAGCCAAGGAAAAAAAAAAAACCTCCTACAATTATAGGATGGATTTATGAGGTTAACATCAGGCTGTGGTCATTTCAGATTTAAGGCCCCCCCTTCCCATGGAAAGAGGAGCCTGGTGGGTTACAGTTAACAGGGGGTCACAGAGTCAGACACGACTGAAGTGACTTAGCACTTAATCTTGAGAACAATTAAATTATGCTAAGGATAACCAGCCTAGTAACACTAGGAAATTGGACTGGGAGCTTTATGGACAGTGCCAATATATAATTTCCCTGAAAGATTAGTATAGAACAGACTACATCAGATGACCTGAGAATACACTGGGCTAAACCTAATAGAAGTTCCTGGCTTAATTCTAATTATGATCTTAATAATATTGCTAGCTATATTATTTGTACTTGGCCAGTTTTACAAGATTATTGTTTCTTACAATATCAAAGGTGTAACTGAACCTCCAATGAAAATAATGATGACTAGGTAATGTGAAGCAGTTGATCAAATACATAGTTCTGTATGGTATCAATGATTTTAATAGTGCAATTCTAGACATGGAAGGATAAAAGAAGAGGGATTACTTTCCTGGATCATAATTAGAAGACAGATGTCCAGAGATCTTTGACTATAAAGACCTAGTCCAGGAATAGCACACTGAATGGCCTATCAGCAAAATCATCACCTAGAAATGATTCCTAGCTATGTGGGATGGATGGTCATGAAATGCCTCCCAAAGTATGACTGAATTTAATACCATGATGGGGCCCTGTCAACTAACTGGCATTTGCCATGGGTGCTTGCCATCTACCTCTACAAAGATTAAACCGTGTGCTGCTGCAGCTGCTGACCTTCAACATCCCCTGAAGGAGTTTAGGGTGGAGAGTAGAAATGTGGCACTCTGCTCTGGGAAAACTGGTAGGGCAGGTCTTTAGATAGTTAGATATACTCAGGAGCTGATTTTATGAGCCAATTCTTGCATCTCTTCATATCGAGGAAAGCACTAAAATCCTTCATGGTGACAATTGTTTCCTATGACTAGGAGAAGCTTCACAAGACCAGTGGAAACTTCCTACCAAAAACTGTTGCTTGATTGCATGTATTCCCCCTTTACCAAAATCACATATATACTGTGCTTCCCCACTACCTATCTGAACAGTTTCTCAGAGCTATCTGAGGTGCTGTGCATGTTGTGCATTTTTTTAAGTCAACAGAGTTAATATATACATTCTTAATCCCATTTTCAAACTCTCATTTCGGAGCATGCAGGTTTAGTTGCTCCTTGAGAATCTGCCTGCTATCTCCCCTGTTCGATTCCTGGGTCGGGAAGATCTGCTGGAGAAGGCATAGGCTACCCACTCCAGTGGGAAGTCCAGTATTCTTGGGCTTCCTTTGTGGCTTAGCTGGTAAAGTATCCACCTGCAATGCGTGAGATCTGGGTTTGATCTCTGGGAAGATCCTCTGGAAGAGGGAAAGGCTATCTACTCCAGTATTCTGGCCTGGAGAATTCCATGGACTGTACAATCCAAGGGGTTGCAAAGAGTAGGACATGACTGAGTGACTTTCACAAGACAAGACAAGAACGTGGAATCTTCCTGGACCGGGGATCAAACTTGTGTCCCCTGCATTGGCAGGCAGATTCTTAACTACTGGACCACCTGTATATTTTTTGGATGATGGCCCACACCAAGGCACATCATAATCAAATTGATCAGCAATTAAAAAAAAAAAAAAACTGAAAAATAGGCAGAAGATTTAAACAGACATATCTTCACAGAAGACACAGAGATGACCAAGAGATACCTGAAAAAAGATGCTCAAACTCCTAATTATTAGAGAAATGCAAATCAAAACATATAAGAAGATATCTCCTCACACCAGTCAGAATGACTATCATCAGAAAAATCTACACTGACTTCCCTGGTGGTCCAATGGTTGAAGAATCTGCCTGCCAACACAGGGAATACAAGTTTGATCCCTGATCCAGGAAGGTTCCACATGCTGCAGGGCATCTAAGCCTGCAGGTCCTACAGCCTGTGCTCTGTAACAAGAGAAACCACTGCAATGAGAAGCCTGTGTACCACGACTAGAGTAGCCCTTACTTGCTGCAACCAGAGAAAGTCCATGGGCATCAAGAAAGACCCAACACAGCCAAAAATAAGTAATTAAAAATTTAAAAAAATTTAATTAAAAAAATCTACAAACAATAAATGCTGGGGAGGCTGTGAAGAAAAGGGAACTCTCCTACACTACTGGTGGAAAGGTAAATTTGTATACTTAAAAGCTACTTAAAAAGCTACTTAGAAAGTTACTTACAAAGCTAAAAATAGAGCTACTATATTATATAGAGCTCCAGTAATCCCACTTCTGGGCATATATCCAGAAAAAAAACACGGTTCGAAAAGATACACACATCTCAATGTTCACTGCAGTACTGTTTACAATAGCCAGGACATGGAATCATGCTAAATGCCCACCGACAGAGGAATGGATAAAGAGAACTGGCATATATATACAATAGAATATTACTCTGTCATTAAAAACAGTGAAATAATGCCAAATACACAACATGCATGGACCCAGAGACTTATCATATGAAGTCATGTAAATCAGAGAGTAAGGCAAATATGTAGTATCGTTTATGTGCGTAATCTAAAAAAGTTTATACATATGAATTTATTTACAAAACAGTAACAGACTCAGATTAAGAGAACAAACTCAGGGTTATCAGGAGTAAGGCTAGGTGGAGAGAAGAGATTGGGAGTTTGGAAATGACCTGTGCATACTACTATAATAAAATAGATAAACAGACCACAGTGGCCCAAAGGCAGCTAGAGGAGGAAGGTATTTGCCTTGCAGAGCAACTCATATCTGTGGCCACACAATCCACCTCCCCCACCAATTCCCACCATGTGTGTCCATTTGGCCACAGAGCCAGCAGGAAGCGCTGGGCTCCGGGCACTGAATGGGTGGCTACACCAGCCCGATGGCTGTGGCAGCCCTGTCTACGGGCCTTGTGGTGCAGCTGTCATGCCTGGCCTCGACCCATGGCTAGGCACCTTCCCTTTAGCAAGGGACCCACTTGCACGCTGATAACCTTCTTTGACCTGGCCTGGTAGCTATATATTATCTTCCCCTACTTCTAAGTCGTGGAGTCAGTGATTCTCAACATCTGCCTGCATCTACATATTTAGAGCAACTAACTTTGGGGCACTGAGGTTGGGGGAGGCAGCAGGATGGCTGACCTCCACCCCCAGCTCAACTCCTCTAGAGCAAAGTGACCAGCTCACCTCAGGCACACACACCTGCTGGCCTGTCCTGCCACTGACCTATATTTTCATGTAAATTGGTGACTAGAAATCATTATTCGTGGAAAGCTTGCAATATAACCAAAAAGTCTAAGATATAATGAGAAGTTGAATCTCAAGGAAATAGCTAATTCAAGGAACAGAATTTAACTTGAAAATCCTCAGAAATAGCTGCAAAGCTCTTGCATACATAAAACAAAAGACAGCACAAACAAAGGGAAGTGACACTGAGCATCCTCCCCACAGGGCATCCAATGGGGAAAAAAGGAAAAGTTACTAACGACTTCAGTGAAGATAAAATGTACAAAAATGGTCCAAATAGGAAGCAAATCTTCCAAATTAGAAAAAAGAAGTGAACAGACTTCCAACTGAATAGAGTCAATTCTAGTCAATAGATGGATAAAGTTAGAAGCTAATCACATTATCTGGAAAACACACATTTCCTCATCCCAAAAGAAAAAACAAGGGCAAACAGAACCTACAAAGAAAAACAAACATTTCAAACTGTACAAGGAGAGCATGCTTCAAATATGAAGCAACATCAGATGTAACTGTTTTTCAACCATTGCCTGGAGAGTGAGAAAGGGAGTCTGAACACTGGCACATGTGGATCAAGACTCTGCAGTCACGGAAAATCCAATCATAGTGCTCAACTCTGCTATTCAGTCAACAGTGTTTAGATAATCATTACAATGGAAATATTAGTTATGGCTTTTCATTTTTATTTTTATTTTTATTTTATTTATTTTTTTTTTTTTGGAGCAAAGATTTTATTTATTTATTTTTTTCCTCTAATTTTATTTTATTTTTAAACTTTACATAATTGTATTAGTTTTGCCAAATATCAAAATGAATCCGCCACAGGTATACATGTGTTCCCCATCCCGAACCCTCCTCCCTCCTCCCTCCCCATACCATCCCTCTGGGCCGTCCCAGTGCACCAGCCCCAAGCATCCAGCATCATGCATCGAACCTGGACTGGCAACTCGTTTCCTACATGATATTTTACATGTTTCATTGCCATTCTCCCAAATCTTCCCACCCTCTCCCTCTGCAACAGAGTCCATAAGACTGTTCTATACCTCAGTGTCTCTTTTGCTGTCTCGCATAATCGGGTTATTGTTACCATCTTTCTAAATTCCATATATATGCGTTAGTATACTGTACTTATGTTTTTCCTTCTGGCTTACTTCACTCTGTATAATAGGCTCCAGTTTCATCCACCTCATTAGAACTGATTCAAATGTATTCTTTTTAATGGGTGAGTAATACTCCATTGTGTATATGTACCACAGCTTTCTTATCCATTCATCTGCTGATGGACATCTAGGTTGCTTCCATGTCTTGGCTATTATAAACAGTGCTGCGATGAACATTGGGGTACACGTGTCTCTTTCCCTTCTGGTTTCCTCAGTGTGTATGCCCAGCAGTGAATGGCAAGACATACTTAAAATGATGAAAGAAAATAACCTACAGCCCAGATTATTGTACCCAGCAAGGATCTCATTCAAGTATGAAGGAGAAATCAAAAGCTTTTCAGACAAGCAAAAGCTGCGAGAATTCTGCACCACCAAACCAGCTCTCCAACAAATACTAAAGGATATTCTCTAGACAGGAAACACAAAAACGGTGTATAAACTCGAACCCAAAACAATAAAGTAAATGGCAACGGGAACATACTTATCAGTAATTACCTTAAATGTAAATGGGTTGAATGCCCCAACCAAAAGACAAAGACTGGCTGAATGGATACAAAAACAAGACCCTACATATGTTGTCTACAGGAGACCCACCTCAAAACAGGGGACACATACAGACTGAAAGTAAAGGGCTGGAAAAAGATTTTCCATGCAAATAGGGACAAAAGAAAGCAGGAGTAGCAATACTCATATCAGATAAAATAGACTTTAAAACAAAGGCTGTGAAAAGAGACAAAGAAGGTCACTACATAATGATCAAAGGATCAATCCAAGAAGAAGATATAACAATTATAAATATATATGCACCCAACACGGGAGCACCACAGTACGTAAGACAAATGCTAACAAGTATGAAAGGAGAAATTAACAATAACACAATAATAGTGGGAGACTTTAATACCCCACTTACACCTATGGATAGATCAACTAAACAGAAAATTAACAAGGAAACACAAACTTTAAACGATACAATAGACCAGTTAGACCTAATTGATATCTATAGGTCATTTCATCCCAAAACAATGAATTTCACCTTTTTCTCAAGCGCACATGGAACCTTCTCCAGGATAGATCACATGCTGGGCCATAAAGCTAGCCTTGGTAAATTCAAAAAATAGAAATCATTCCAAGCATTTTTTCTGACCACAATGCAGTAAGATTAGATCTCAATTACAGGAGAAAAACTATTAAAAATTCCAACATATGGAGGCTGAACAACACGCTGCTGAATAACCAACAAATCACAGAAGAAATCAAAAAAGAAATCAAAATTTGCATAGAAACGAATGAAAATGAAAACACAACAACCCAAAACCTGTGGGACACGGTAAAAGCAGTCCTAAGGGGAAAGTTCATAGCAATACAGGCACACCTCAAGAAACAAGAAAAAAGTCAAATAAATAACCTAACTCTACACCTAAAGCAACTAGAAAAGGAAGAAATGAAGAACCCCAGGGTTAGTAGAAGGAAAGAAATCTTAAAAATTAGAGCAGAAATAAATGCAAAAGAAACAAAAGAGACCATAGCAAAAATCAACAAAGCCAAAAGCTGGTTCTTTGAAAGGATAAATAAAATTGACAAACCATTAGCCAGACTCATCAAGAAACAAAGGGAGAAAAATCAAATCAACAAAATTAGAAACGAAAATGGAGAGATCACAACAGACAACACAGAAATACAAAGGATCATAAGAGACTACTATCAACAATTATATGCCAATAAAATGGACAACGTGGAAGAAATGGACAAATTCTTAGAAAAGTACAACTTTCCAAAACTGGACCAGGAAGAAATAGAAAATCTTAACAGACCCATCACAAGCATGGAAATTGAAACTGTAATCAAAAATCTTCCAGCAAACAAAAGCCCAGGTCCAGACGGCTTCACAGCTGAATTCTACCAAAATTTAGAGAAGAGCTGACACCTATCCTGCTCAAACTCTTCCAGAAAATTGCAGAGGAAGGTAAACTTCCAAACTCATTCTATGAGGCCACCATCACCCTAATACCAAAACCTGACAAAGATCCCACAAAAAAAGAAAACTACAGGCCAATATCACTGATGAACATAGATGCAAAAATCCTTAACAAAATTCTAGCAATCAGAATCCAACAACACATTAAAAAGATCATACACCATGATCAAGTGGGCTTTATCCCAGGGATGCAAGGATTCTTCAATATCCGCAAATCAATCAATGTAATACACCACATTAACAAATTGGCTTTTCATTTTTAGAGTAAATCTCTAGGCAAAGCAGGGAAGACTTAATTATGGTCACAGAACAGAATGGGAATATTAACCAACTTTGACAAGTACAGGCAACAAGTTGCCAGGTAGAGGGGAGGAAACGGAATAGTGGTGTTATTCTCCTTAACAAGGAAGTTCAGATACTGTCTCTAGTTGAAAGGGTAAGACAAATTTAAAGTTATATTATTAAAGTGAATATATTTAGTGAATATAAAGTGGTTATATTTTTAAAGTGAATAAGGTAACAAACAGAAGAGTTAAAAATAGTTGACACAACCATATGTGGGAGGGGGCATAGAAAAACCAAGGAAATAGTAGAAAGTCAGTAGAAAATGCCTCATGTCATCAAGTTAAGAAACATTAAGAAAAGCCTATTATTAGGAAAAATGGAGTTAACCTCTAAACAGACATATATAAAAGTTTCTACCTCTGGGTTGGGAAAACAAAAGTTGAGAAGGGTGGGAATGGATCTACTGCTTTTCATTATATGCCCTTTTGTACTAGTTGATCTTTTAAAGTCCTTTATATGCAAGTATTAGATTAAAAATTAAAACTTAAAAAAAAATAAGATAGCTAACGCCCTACTGTATAGAAGAGAGAATAAGCAAATGAAAAAATGCTCAATATCACAAATCATTAGGGAGGTATAAATTGCATTACCATTAAAGACCAACAAGCATAACTAAATTCTAAAACACTGACAATAGGGAGTTCTGATAAGCATATGGAGCAACAGCAACTCTCAGCAACTGCTGGCAGTAAAACAAAATAATGCAGCCACTTTGAAAGGCAGTTTGGTAGTTTCTTACAGAGCTAAAACCAGTCTTACCACATGATCTACCAATCACACTCCTTAGTATTCAATCAAAGGAAGTAAAAATATATGTATACACAAAACCTGCATATTCATGTTTACAGCAACTATATTCCTTAAGTGTCTAAACTTGAAAGCAACCAAGATGTCCTTCAGTAGGTGAATGGATAAACTGTTGTACAGTCACAGCAACAAAAACAAGTCGTCAAGCCATGAAAAGACATGTTGTTGTTCAGTCCCTAGGTCATGTCCTACTTTTTGTGACTCCATGGACTGTAGCCTGCCAGGTTCCTCTGTCCATGAGATTTTCCAGGCAAGAATACTGAGGTGGGTTGCCATTTCTTTCTCCAGGGGATCTTCCCGACCGAGGGACTGAATGTGCATCTCCTGAATTGGCAAGCGGATTCTTTAGTGCTGAGGCAGCAGGGAAGCCCATGAAAGACATGGAAGACTCTTAAATGCATGTTGAAAGAAGCAAGTCTGAAAGAAGCAAACTTCAGGATTCTATAATAACTGTATGACCCTGACAAACTGAAAAACTATGGAGATAATAAAAAGGTAAGTAGTTTCCAGGGGTTCAAAGAAAAGGATGGATGAACAAACAGAGCACAGAGGATTTAGGGGGCAATGAAACTATTTTGTATAATACTGCAATGCTCGATACACGTCATTATACAGTTCTCAAAACCCGCAGAATGTAGGACACAAAGAGTGAATTCTGATGTAAACTATGGAATTCCACTTTAAGAATAAGACAAGAGAGAAACCATGTTAACACTAACCAAAAGGAAGGTGAAGTGACTACATCCATAACAATCAAAGCAGATTTCACAGCAAAGACTATTACCAAGAATAAACAGTTTTTCATCATAATTAAACAAATCAATTCATCTAGACAATTTAAGAATCCCAAACATTTTTGTACGTAAGCACAGCATTTCAAAATAACAAAATAAAAACTGATAGATGAGGAGGGGAAAATAGACAAATCCACAATTGTAGAGGTATTTCAACATCCTTCAGTCAATAATTAATAAAACAAAATCAGTAGGGATACAGAAAAATAACACTCAACTTGACATAAGTGATATTTATAGACTACTTCTCCCAATAACAGTTGAATACATATTCTTTTCAAGTACACATGTAACATGTATCAAGATTTACCACACTATGGACCATAAAACATTAAGTTTTCAAATAGTCGTCATGTTCTCTAACCACATGGTGGAAAAACATTAGAAATCAGTAACAGAAAGATATCTCAAAAAACTCCAAGTAACAAAGAAACTAAACTAAGAAACTTCTGCATATTCCATGGGCCAAAGAATAAATAAAGAGAAAGTAATGAATAAAAATACAACATATCAGAACTGTGGATGTAGTTAAAACAGTACATGGGGGAAATTTATAGCACTAAACATCTATCTCAAATACTCATAATTTATGAATTACAGCTATAAAGAAATGGTTTTCATGTGTGACTTCTCAAGTCAGTAGTATCATACGGTACTTACTTTCTAGGAAATATGTGGATTTCTTCTGAACACTGTGGTACTTTTACTAATTTCCTTTGAATATCACAAGTTCTCTGCCTTAGAAAATCAACAATTGTGACAGATAAAACACAGATTCAAACTGGATTTGAATTCTGGCCAGGATAGAGAAACCCTGCACTTGCTAACCTTTTCTTAAAAAGTTTCTTTTTTCCCCTGTGGTGAAGGAACATTTAGTCACTAAGTCATGTCTGATTCTTTTGCAACCCCATGGTCTCCAGCCCACCAGGCTTCTCTGTCTATGGCTTTCCCAGGCAAGAATACTGGAGTGGGTTGTCATTTCCTTCTCCAATGGTGAAGGAAAAGAACTGCCTATTTCACAAGCTTATTTTACAATGATCACCAGGTGCTGATGCTGATGACTAAAAATATAAATGCAAACTGTCATATTTTACTAGTAAAAAATGATTAAAAGTTTTTCTAAAGTGCTATTCCTTACCTTGCTACTGGTAATATATCTGCAATTAATTTTAAGAAATTTCTCAGTAAATGCTTCTTCCTCCTCAGAAGTTGAAGATACAACTCGTACAGGTCGAATAGCAGTAAAAGCAGATGAGGGAGTTGGTTCTTTTGGGTGGACTACATCAGGAGTCTTTAAAAAAAAAAAAAAAGATAAAGGCATTTCAGTGAACTAAATAAAACTAAGCACATTATTAAAGCCAAATGAATAGCTTTCCTCAGTAAGTACTTTTCCTTCTCATCATATTCTGGAGATCAGCTCAAAATGTTTTTATTATTTTAAAAAAGGGAAAACAGTCACTTTTTTTACATTTGGAAAAGATCTCCAGCACAGCTTAAACTTGTATTTTCAATTACTTCTTTAATGAGAATATATTTATAGAATGATATTTTTTACATATATATACACACACACACATATATATAAATCATCATGAAAATGTTGAAAACCATCTCTTCTATATTGACACCCTAAATATACACAATACACACATACACATTCAGTTGCTCCTGAATTAAATGACTGGTCCTGATCATTTAATAAGTTCCTCAGGTGTTGGGACAGAGAAAATGTGAGTGCTTGTCTATGAACCTAGGAATTCAGCAGAATCCATTCAGTGAAGAACTTTTTAAAATTTCAAGCTATAATGAGTTTATCAGTAACATTTTACAAGGTATTAATTAGTTAGATCATAGGTTCTTAACTTTTTTGACGCCATGGAGCATTTCCACAGTGAAGCCTATAGACTTCCTTTACAGAAGGGAATTTTTTTTGAATACTTAAAATAAATTACAAAGAAAAACAATTGTATTGAAACACAATTATCAAAACACTTTTTAATTGGATATATAGGTATCTATGATTCTTTATTAATACATTAAATTAAAAAGATCTAGAGATGACTCTTATAATGATAATTTTGAAGCACATGGCCATAGACAACATTCTGTGATATCTACAACAATACTAAATTGATTTGAAAATAAGTGAGCTCTGCTGGGGACAAAGTCACAGGTATATCTGGTGCTTTTCTGTAGTTTACTGCTTATATTCCTAATACTCAAAAACGTTAGATTTCACTTAAAATTTTTTATATCCAAGTTCAAAGAACTCATAGTTCTCCCAAAGATCAGTATTATGTACAAAAATAAGACGATTAGACAGGTGCCTTTTAATTTCTGTTTTAAGGAAAAGACCGATGCTGGGGGGGACTGGGGGCAGGTGGAGAAGGGGACAACAGAGGATGAGATGGCTGGATGGCATCACTGACTCGATGGGCGTGAGTCTGAGTGAAGTCCGGGAGTTGGTGATGGACAGGGAGGCCTGGCATGCTGCGATTCATGGGGTCGCAAAGACTCGGACACGACTGAGCTACTGAACTGAACTGAACGAAACCATTTCATGTTTTATGAGTAAATTCACAATAACTTATAAAATAGCTTTCATGTAATAGCAAGGTTCTTCAGAGTTTTGAACTAAAACCTGCCACACTGTAATTAATACCTAATAGTTATGACTTGTCCTTTTGAAATAATTAACAAGACTGCTTCTTCGTCAATCTCACAGACTCTTATATACTTGAAAAGAGCTACCAAATTTTAACATAACTTTTCCTACTCTAATAAGTAGATCTAATTTCTTAAGCCTATATGAGGAAAGAATTTTTAGAATTCCTTTCTAAATTTCATATGCCCTTCCTAAAATGGAGGGTTGAATCCCAAGCACTTGAGCAGATATTCAACAGATATTTTTCAAGACAGACCAGATAAGAACACTATAAAACAACTACATTTAATATACTATAGCTTATTTTTTAAAAACCTAAAATGAAATTGCATTTTAATGCTGCATGACATTGTAAATCATTATTATCAGTTTTTTCATTTTATGATGCAAATTATTAACTTCACATTCATCCTATTGTGTCTGGCAGAACTGTATCTAAGAGTTTTGTATCATATATAAATTCATTTAGCACAAATGATAAATAAGGGAATTAATAATAATATTAATTGGAATCTTTATATTTAAGTATTATTAAAACCATAAGACATATACTATTGCCTTAATTTACTTTTATTTATTTTTTCCATTACCTTAATTTTTGAGCAAACTTATACTTGGCTAAATTCAGTAACTTGCCCAATGAGTAAGATGAAGCTGAGATGAAAACCCACAGTGCCAAAAAATCAACTAGTGAGCTTAACTAGAATACTATGTACTTTCCATTTCAAATATTTTTCTAAATGACTGTGTGCACAGGGGGAAAAAGTTAATACAAAGACATCAGAAAGTCCCCTGCAAGTTGGCACAAAACTACAAATAAAGTTTGTGATGTTGTTCACTTACTCTCAAATCAGGTGACAACATCATCTACTATATAACCATATTATTCACAAAAATTGTATGTACCTTGTTACACTGTCAAATATTTCCCTTAAAAATAGACCTTATAGAACAGTTTGCTGTTGTTACATCACAGTCTCAAATTCTATTATACAACTCAGTATCATTAGCAATTCCGATTTGTCAATGTAATCCTATTAAAAATAACACAGATTAGTTTAACAAATGCTTCAATTATAACACAAAAGAGTATTTCTTGAAAAGAAATCAAAATTGTTTGGAGGAATCTTAATCAGAATCCATTTTAACTTACATACATACTGATACAAAGCATCAGCATCTCTGTATTTCTGTGAATTTACAAATTCTGTTTCTTAATAAGGTGATTTTGAGGCTTATTTGACTGCTTTCTGAAGCTTCTTTCTGCAATTTTGCTTTAGCCACTAGGGATGGAAAGGTTCTTAAAAATATAGAATTAAAAATTATCAAGCCTCAATAATCACTTCAATTGTTCAAATGTGCAAAAGCAAAGCAATTTTATGACAAGTGACCCAAAAAGGCCATCTTTTTCTGTACAATATGATTAAGTATTATATAATTTGTAGACTATTATTATAAATCATTATCATAAGCTAATTAGCAACTACAAACTCTCCTTTTCCCATGCTGCCTTGGCTTTATTGAGGTTTTGCTCTTTAGTGACTGAAAATATGTAGAAATGTTCTCTGGTAACACATAGGTTAAGGTATATAAAATTTGAGGAGGAAAAGCCATACAAGGCACAGAAATACCAACATTTTATTTCATACAACATAATATAATCTAAAAGAAAATGTTATTTTTAAAGCAATGTACATTTCTTAACCAGTAAATATGATGAGTATCATTTATTTTGTATAAATTATGTTTAACTATCACTCTCAGAATTTATTTAAATTCCACTTCTTAAGAATTTGAGGCTTTTAAATCCAACATGCAGAATAAAATACAATACAAATAAAAAACAAAAATATTAGAGTGAAGAAAAACTTAAATGCAATTTTATGTGCTGTACTTGGGGTTTGGATCTGGCTTTGAACTTTTTAGCAACCAGGTTAAAAAGCAAAGAAGAATCAGTTTTTAAATTCTTTATGAAAACAATGCTCCCATTCAGAATCTAAAGAAACCTCTTACTCAGTAATTTAACTATTTATTTGTGATGTTACAAATAAAGAGATTTCTTCTATATAAAGAACTGCTTTCCCAAAATCTACATAAATACTAAGTCCTACTATGAAGTTCTGTTTTCACATATTTCAAATATAAAATTTTGTTCTAAGACTATAAGACTAAGTTATAATTAGAGCACCATCATTTAAAAAGCACATATTAAAAATTGTAACTCCTGGTTTTTAAATTAAGTTTAAAAGCACCAAAGCTAAATTATACTATACAATATATAGATAATATACAATTCATGTGTTATTTATACATTTGGCATTTACAGCATTTATAGTTATTTAATTTCATGCAAAGATGAACTCGATAAAGGACAGAAACGGTATGGACCTAACAGAAGCAGAAGATATTAAGAAGAGGTGACAAGAATACACAGAAGAACTGTACAAAAAAAGAGCTTCACGACCCAGATAATCATGATGGTGCGCTCACTCACTTAGACCCAGACATCCTGGAATGTGAAGTCAAGTGGGCCTTAGAAAGCATCACTACGAACAAAGCTAGTGGAGGTGATGGAATTACAGTGGAGCTACTTCAAATCCTGAAAGATGATGCTATGAAAGTGCTGCACTCAATACGCCAGCAAATTTGGAAAAGTCAGCAGTGGCCACAAGACTGGAAAAGGTGAGTTTTCATTCCAATCCCAAAAAAGGCAGTGCCAAAGAATGCTCAAACTACTGCACAACTGCACTCATCTCACACGCTAGTAAAGTAATGCTCAAAATTCTCCAAGCCAGGCTTCAGCAATATGTGAACTGTGAACTTCCAGATGTTCAAGCTGGTTTTAGAAAAGGCAGAGGAACCAGAGATCAAATTGCCAACATCTGCTGGATCATGGAAAAAGCAAGAGAGTTCCAGTAAAACATCTATTTCTGCTTTATTGACCATGCCAAAGCCTTTGTGGATCAAAATAAACTGTGGAGAATTCTGAAAGAGATGGGAATACCAGACCATGTGACCTGCCTGTTGACAAACCTATATGCAGGTCAGGAAACAACAGTTAGAACTGGACATGGAACAGACAGGATCCAAACAGGAAAAGGAGTACGTCAAGGCTGTATATTGTCACCCTGTTTATTTAACTTATATGCAGAGTACATCATGAGAAACGCTGGGCTGGAAGAAGCACAAGCTGGAATCAAGACTGCCGGGAGAAATATCAATAACCTCAGATGTGCAGATGACACCACCCTTATGGCAGAAAGTGAAGAGGAACTAAAAAACCTCTTGATGAAAGTCAAAGTGGAGAGTGAAAAAGTTGGCTTAAAGCTCAGCATTCAGAAAACAAAGATCATGGCATCTGGTCCCATCACTTCATGGGAAACAGATGGGGAAACAGTGGAAACAGTGTCAGACTTTATTTTTCAGGGCTCCAAAATTACTGCAGATGGTGACTGCAGCCATGAAATTAAAAGATGCTTACTCCTTGGAAGGAAAGTTATGACCAACCTAGATAGCATATTCAAAAGCAGAGACATTACTTGGCTGACAAAGGTCCGTCTAGTCAAGGCTATGGTTTTTCCAGTAGTCACGTATGGATGTGAGAGTTGGACTGTGAAGAAAGCTGAGTGCTGAAGAATTGATGCTTTTGAACTGCGGTGTTGGAGAAGACTCTTGAGAGTCCCTTGGACTGCAAGGAGATCCAACCAGTCCATTCTGAAGGAGATCAGTCCTGGGTGTTCTTTGGAAGGAATGATGCTACAGCTGCAACTCCAGTACTTTGGCCACCTCATGTGAAGAGTTGAGTCACAGGAAAAGACTCTGATGCTGGGAGGGATTGGGGGCAGGAGGAGAAGGGGATGACAGAGGATGAGACGGCTGGATGGCACCACTGACTCGATGGACAAGAGTTTGGGTGAACTCCAGGAGCTGGTGATGGACAGGGAGGCCTGGCGTGCTGCAATTCATGGGGTCGCAAAGAGTCGGACACGACTGAGCAACTGAACTGTACTTATTTTAATATAATATGTAACATAAGCTTATGTTTATTATATAACAAAGTATATGTTACATATTTACATATGAAAATTTAGATTTAAAAGCATGGAAGTTAAAATAATAATTTACATATATATTATGTATAATAGGTAAAATATACTTCACATACAGGTATTTTAAATTTATTCTTGGTTTAAATATATAATAGTATAAACAAAGAGAGAGGAAGCAGGGAGTAAAGAGGAAGGTAAACAGAGGGGAGAGGAATGTTGTAACTAGTCTAAGGATGGCATATATGAGAACAATTTTTAAAGCATATGCTGTATTTAATCTCTTCGACCCACATTGATATTTTTAGCTAAAATTTTTTTAACTTTGTGCATGTGTGCTATGACTTTAACATCTGTTTTCAGGTATGTAAGTTCAATATGTCAATGAATTATGTGCTTAGTATGATTAAAATAGAGGGAGGTTTATTTTATTAGATATCACATATATTCTCAAGATCCCCAAAACTCTGTAAGAAATTAACATCACTCTTTTATATATCCTCTCATCTATACGTGAAGAAAACAGTCACTGAATGTCTTTTAAAAAAAATGTTATTTGACTCGAGTTAGAAAATGTTCTACAGCTTCCTGACTAAACTATGTGATTGTCTTTAAATTTTATAAAAGGCAAAGTTTTTATGGCTTCACTGTATCACCCAAGTAGATGTGCTGAAGTCCTAACCCTCTTCCTCAGAATGTGACCTTATTTTGAAATCAGGTTTTCACAGATGAAGTTAAGCTGAAGTCAAACAGGAGTAGAGTGGACCCTTAATCCAACTTAACTGGCTTCTTTATCTGAAGAGGAGACCACTATGTGAAGGCACAAACACACAGGGAGAAGACAGCCCCGTGACTACAAAGGCAGAAACTGGAGTGATCTACACCAAGACCAAGAAGGACAAGGATTGTGGGTAAACACCAGATGCTAGAGGAGGCAAGGAAGGACCCTCCCTCATAAGGAGATACCATACCCCTGCCAACATCTTGATTCCAGATATCGAGTCTCTACAACTGTGAGGTAAATTTCTGATTTAAACCACCCATTTTGTGATCCTTTGTTACAGCAGTTCTAGGAAATGAATACAGGTAAATAATTTTTTCAGATATAAAAACAGAAGAGTAACATATTAAAGAGTCCAGAGAATCTTATATTGGGAGTAAAGAAGAAACGAAGCAATATTTTTGTTCACCTTTTAATCATTCTAAGCAATACTTCTGAATCATCTGCTTTACTTTTATTTTTGCTTTGTTAAGCAATAATTTGCTGTATTACTTCCACACAGCTCTTTACTACAAACTTTCTAGTTTCTACAACTTGTGACACAAATATTTTAAGACTGTATGTTTCAATCTCAGAGAATGCATACTGCTAATCCTTAAGCTTTAATGAATTAGCTCAAAAAGTGATTAAGAATATAACACAAAATCTGAATGCAGACTGTCAGGGTTTAAATCTCAGCTTTACCACTCATTAAATATGTGACTTATATAAATTACTCATTCTCTCTATGCCATAGCTTCCTTGATAATAAATGCATAGTAACTACTTTTAAAATATTAACAGTAACTGCAGCAATATAATTATGCTTAAAAAGAAGCTTTTAGTGTGTGTAAACTCTATTAATACTTTATATATTTTCTCCTGTAAGACCTTCTAGGCCTCCCATAGAATCTCTCAGAAGCTTTTCAAAATTGTATTTTCTTACTACCATGAAATATAATTTGAAAATTATGTTTCCTTAACATATTAGAAGTACTGTCCTTTTCTTATTTTTCACTTAGAGTACAGTAAAGAATGTTTTATATTAAGGAGAATAAAGGTATCTACTGTCCCATTCTTCAGTGGAATATATTAACATAAAGCAGAAATTAAAAGCTATTTAAAATCATGTCACTTTTCCATATTACTTATATTAAACATTTTTCCTCTGAATTCTATACTGAGTATATCGCATTAGCAGCTCTAGCCTAAAATGACATTAGCATAATAAATAAATTTTAAGATGCACAGAAATTAAAGGAAGTAAACAAAGAAGGTTTCTATATTTATAAAAGAATGACAGATTAAAAAAAATTTTTTAAGAAACGTTCACAGTACGAAAGTGATAGGTCTCACTACATTTACAATGATTAAATATTACCTATCTTTAGGAGCTGGGTCCAAATATTTACTGAGCAACAGTAGTTTCTGAGTTACCAATTTCCAGCTATAAAGTGGAAATTCAAAAAACACGGACTCTGGACTAACCTGCCTTGAAATCCTGATTCAGATACTAGCAAGCTGAGTGATAGACGCAAGAGTACTTAACCTTTCTCCCTCAGTTTCCTCATCTGTAAAATAAGTACTGTACTGTTAATATACTAGAAGAAACAGATGGCACACCAATTTGAATGATTTTAGGATAGTAATAATAATGGAACTATTTACAAAGGTATACAGTGTATACGAAAATTTAGGGCAAACAACAGAGGCTTCATCGTCACCCATAGGCCCAAGAAGTAAGGGAGAGAGACAGACAGGGAGGGCTCTGTGGAAATGGTCATATGACAAGAAATTAGCTGCTGAAGAATGCAGCCACTCTGGAGTGACCCTGTAGGAAGACAGCTGAATAAATATGCTCCTCCTCTGTTCCTCTTATCTTCTGTTAGTGTTCTCAGAAGACCAAAACCAACAGAAATGAAAGGTCAGGGTGGCCCATCCATGATGCAGGCTACCACCTAAAAGGATGAAGAAGGCTGTAGAATAGGTCTAGAGGGAAAAACAAAGACAGCCAGGCCAGGCGCTTATCTCTTAAGTTTGAGGTTAGGCTTAGATGGAAATTCTTTTAAATTGCTTAGAATTTTATATGACATACAGTAAATTTTAGCTCTTTAGCATATACTTACTCTCACTTTCATTCTATCTTCTTCCACATTTCTTCATCAATATATGAAAACATGAGGGGGGACTGTGTGATAATTCCCAAAGATTATATTTTATATAAAAATAAAATATTAAAAAAAACCAAAAAAGATCCTTTATGGCAGTAACATTTTAGCCTTATAAATAAGCCCTTAAAAAGCTGAACATTCAGGAAACCAATCAGTGAATATTAGAAATACAAACTTTTGACAATTTATGGGAAAACATATTAAAAACTAATAAACAGTATTTGAATTAATATAATACAGATGAATTATATCAAATAAAACATAAGATCATAAAATCCTTGCTTCTAAGGAACTTACACACAGAGTGTGGGAAATATACATTCAATAATTACAATATAGAGACAGAAGCACTTGAAATATTGTATATAAAAAGTCACATGGGAATATTATCTCAGAGGCTAGTAATGAATATATTTCTAGCTTTAAAAAGATATAACTAAAGTTTATAAAATTACTGTTCAAAAGAATTATTTCTGACGATTGCGCACAATCAGACAGTAGGTGGTGATCATCACATGGGTAAAGGCAACTTCAAGAACTCATGTTTCTTACCGCTTTCCTGGATTCATCTCAGGGAGAAAGAATTTATCCATATGACTAGTCATATTAGAGGACACTTTGGGGCCACCTTTGACAGAAGCTGAGACACTAAAGGTTAAAAATGTTTCACGGCTTTATTGTTCTTTCCTTCTCTTTTACCAACATGGCTAAGTGAAGAAGACAGCATTTTCATGTAGATTTTATTGCTCTCTTGAGCCTCAGCACTCTCTTCTCTTTGATCTTATGCCTTTCAATAAAGCCACTTAATAGGCAGATTTGGGTTAAAGCAAAGGACAAGAAAAGGACCCCACAGGTTCCTAGTCAGGCAAAATACTACAGTCAAGCTTTTCACAATTATGTTTTAGTGTATGGAACACAGCTAAATTAAACTATCCTAAGGTTACACTACTCTCCTTTGTCATTGCCCCTTATGAATACAGCACTTTGTTAAGGCCCATGAGAAAATGGTATGGCCATGTTCAAAAAGGTATCCCTGCATCGTTTGGTCCAGTAATACCTATCATTAGAACCTCACTTCCATTTTCATCGATGATAAGAATAAATGTAATATATTCCTTTCATGGGCTTCTCTGGTGGCTCATACAGTAAAGAATCTGCCTGCAATGCAGGAGACCTGGGTTTGATCCCTGGGTCAGGAAGATGCCCTAAAGAAGGGAATGGCTACCCACTCCAGTATTCTTACCTGGAGAATTCCATGGACAGAGCAGCCTGGTGGGCCATAGTCCATGGGGTCACAAAGGTACAGTGTTGTCATTTTTATAAGATAGCCAACATGATAGTATATGATTAACTTATTAAATATTTAAATTATTATGATATTTATAAATTATTACGTGGTATTTATAAGAGGGCTGATGAATATCTTTGGATTACTACCACCACTAACAGTAAGTTAATTTAAGCAATCTGATTTAATAAGAATGTTTACTTTAAAAATTGGGACTTACAAATTTAATTAACAAAATGAGGTAAAATTTTATTCTAGCCATAGTTAAACTAAGATTAAATAATGATGATATATATACAGTGCCATTTCTTGATAGCTTTGTAAAGAAGGGAAACTTACAGTGGTCTTCTCCAATTCTGCCTCGGATGATGTTGGTGACAGAGGACTTATGGGGCTTAGAGATGGAGAGCTCTCAACACTGGAGACATATTCAGGATCAGGAACATATAAAACCTGAGAGAACACATTCACATAAAGATTCAGTCAAACTAAAATATTAATAATCACATGCTGTTCTCTAAGAAAACACCATTAACAATATCCTTGAGAAATAAATTTTAAAAATTAAAACCTTCAGATTAAAAGTATCTTATTACTGAAATAATCTTTAACAAAGTTTAAAAAGATTCAAATTTAATTTAGATAGGTTTGATAACACAGACTGTGGGCAACAGTGAAGGGAAACAATGATCCTTATAAATTATGGGTGTTCCTCTTAAAGGACAATTTGGGAACAGCCAGCAAAGTTTAAAATGCACACATTCTTTAACTGAGCCATTTTATGTCTAGGACTTCACTTTATAGATATACCTGAATATAACAAAAAAGATATAAACAAGAGTGTTCCTTACAGCAATGTTTACAATAGCAAAAAAAGCAGAAAATCTAACGTTTACCGTGCTTAGTTAAATCACAATATAAGCACACCTTGTTTTATTGTGCATCACCTTACTGTGCTCCACACATACCACGTTTTTACAAGTTGAAAGTTTGTGGCAATCCTGAGTCAAGCAAGTCTATCAGTGCCATTTTCCAACAGCATGTGCTCATTTTCTGTCTGTGTGTTACAATAGGTAATCCTTGAAATAGTTCAAACATTTTACTACTATTATGTTTGTTATGCTGATATGAGATCAGTGACTACTGCAAAAAAAATTATGACTCTCTGAAGGTTCAGATGATGGTTAGCATTTTTTAGCAATAAAGTTCACTCAAATTACAGTTTAAATCAAGGTATATACTTATTTTATACATAATGCTATCACACACTTAAAAGACTACAGTGCAGTGTAAATATAACTTTTATACACACTGGGAAACCAAATAATTCTGTGACCTGCTTTACTGTGATATTTGCTTTACTGCAGTGGTTTGGAACCAAATCCACAGTATTTCCAATGCATACCTGTATACTGGTACAGTGCAACATTCTAGATACATGAGAAAGTCTGAGACGGAGTTATGCATAAATAGAACATTTTTCCAGATCAAAATTATTTTTTTAAAAAAAGAAGAAAGGGCCAGAGTATTTTTGGAAGGGTATACAAACTAGTAACTACAGTTGCTTCTGGAAAAGGAAAACTTTAAGTCAATTACCCTTAAAGAAGTTTGAATTTTTTATCATATACATGTCCTGCTTTGAACACTTCTAAAAGCTCTTTAAAACTATATTTGAAAAGACAATTTAGTTATTTTCATTAATATTAAAAATTCACATGGATATAAGTGACATTTAATCTTTTCTTCTAGAACCAATATGATTTGTTCAAAGTACGCACAAAATTATTCTTCTTAAATTAACTATATTGCAATGGACACTCTGTCTTAACAACTGAATGCTTCTAACCATCAACGCATTTAGAAAATGATACCTGTCCAGTAACAACTGCTCGGGAGAATAATTTATTTAATTGAACAAGTTCGTTGGGCGTTGTATCAAATTTCAGGGCTATACTATTCAAAGAATCCCTTGATTCAACCTGTTTAAAAGAAAAAGAAATTAATGTGTCAAAAGAGAAAATCTAAACCATAAGGTTTAATGATCATTAATATGTCTATGGAACAATCTTACATTTGATTGGTAAGTGCTGTATTTCCATCTTTAGAGATAGAATAGCTTGAGAAATTTTGCGTTTGTTAACAATTAGTCTCAATCTATTATCAGAGTATATGCTTTACCATCATACATTACAATTATATGAAGTTCTCTACTTCAAGCAATTTCAAAATACAAACCATAATTTACAAAACACAAGTGATTTTCATCTTACAAAAGCTTTAAAGCAATATACTATAGTTTCTAAAAATATATATAACTTTTATAAAGTAATTTTACTTTAGTAAAGCATGTTGTACTAAACTTGAAATGCTATTTCTAGTAATCTTTATATACGTAACCTGTCATTTAAATGGATAAATTAGAAAATATATTCAAACCAAAGCTGAGGAATATGTTTGTGAATCGGTATTATCTTAATGAATCATACTTATAGAAATCTTAAATTATGAGATTTAATTGCCAATTATCCTGAAACAAAAATGTCATTTGATTGGTCAACATATTCCTTTAGAATTCTCCATAAATAAAGCATTATGAGAGCTCTGTAGAGAACAAAATGAAGTGCAATTAAATAGTTTTACTGCATAAAAGATTTATAATCTATTTGGACAGTAAGAAAGACAAAAAAGATTATATAAAAGATGAAAAGCAGTTTAAATGAAACAACAAATACAACAAAAGCTGAGTAGAGATAAAACAACATATTTGTTCCTAAATGTCCAAGAAAGGTTTTATGGAAAAGATTTAAAGCTAAATCTTGAAGAAGGGGTAGGAATTTGAGAAGTAGAGAAAAGGGAAAAGAACATTCAAAGTTGAAAGAATAGAACCGACATATCAGAGATAGAAAAGTTACAAAACACATTTGTGAGATTTTGTAACTTCCACCTAAATATCCAGAGTACACTTATGAATTTATGATTTTAGGAAGGGAAATAACTAGAGTTAAATCTCAAAAAAGGATGATATTAATAGGGTATTTTGAATTAGACTGTAATAGACTTTGAAAAATCAGGAAAAGTAGATATGAATGTGGGGGGGCTAAAAATATCCAATAAATATATATTTTCCTTTTAAGGTTTGTAAAACCAAACTGATGTCAAAGACATGAATAAATAACCTAGTTCCGCTCCTTCTGTGCAAACTTTCTCATCTATGCAGTGAGACGGTATTTCATTCACTTTATTGAGATAATGTATGTAAAAGCTCTCTGTAAACCAATTTTACTTTGCTGTAACATCTGAAAATTTATAAAATTACTTTCTTTCATATGAATTAATGCACATTTCATCTTCACTATTATTACTAATTGGGGTAATGAAGTAATTAAGAAAAGCCCACCAATATAAAGCAATAAAGTCATGTGGCTGAGAGGCATCTTAGATTTGTGGCAACAGGTCCAGGATTAATGAGACAAGAGAATCGATGCAGAAAAACCAATAAAATACTACAGGAGTAGATAATCTTTAAAGTAATAAAAATGTAAAAGAGATTAAGGTATAAGATTTTCAAATAAGACTCAAGAGAATATAGGAATGGACTGAATGAGGTAGTAATACAGTAGTAGTTGTAGAATGTCACAGGTGTGAACGTTAATGAGCAACTGATGCTAAATCCAAAAATGCCAACCTGGATGAACAACAGACTGATGGTAAATGGAATAAAAAACTAGGCACTGGGCAAGGATGAAGAAAGAATTGGTATAAGGTTTTCTATAGTTTGTTAAATATGATGATTTAATGTATATGAAGGACATGTGTAGGTTATATGCAAATACTGTGCCATTTTATGTAAGGGATTTGAGCACCTGTGGATTTTTGTATCTGTGGGACTGCTGGAACAAATCTCCCAGGATACTGTATTTTACACCTGTTTCGCTGGTTCTGCTCTTGTCGATTCCAAATGTGAGTGGTCCCTTGTATCTTTTCACTTTTCCATTTCCATTCTATTAGTCGGAAATCTTAAGAACTTTACTATCTGAAGTGAGACCCAAACTTTTTCTATTTCTACCTAAACTTTAAGCATCTAGAAAGGTAGAAATAGAAAAAAGTTTGGGTCTCACTTCAGATAGTAAAGTTCTTAAGATTTCCGACTAATAGAATGGAAATGGAAAAGTGAAAAGATACAAGGGACCACTCACATTTGGAATCGACAAGAGCAGAACCAGCGAAACAGGTGTAAAATACAGTATCCTGGGAGATTTGTTCCAGCAGTCCCACAGATACAAAAATCCACAGGTGCTCAAATCCCTTACATAAAATGGCACAGTATTTGCATATAACCTACACATGTCCTTCATATACATTAAATCATCTCGAGGTTACTTATAATACTAATATAATGTAAGTAAACAGTGGCCAGTAAGGGAAATTCAAGTTTTGCTTTTTGGAACTTTCTAGAATTTTATTCCCCAAAATATTTCAATCCATGGTTGGTTGAATCTGTGGATGCAGAACCCAAGGATAAAAAGGGTCAATTGTAACTGCAAATTTCAATTAACCTCTTCCCCAAAATAACGATTCTTAATTTAAATTTCAACTTGCAACCAATAACACAAGTTTTATTGAATTACAAAAAAAAAAAATCGGTAAGCTCTTGAATTCAAAACCAACTAAAATTTCATAATTCTTCACAATTGTGTGATTACATATGTAGACAATGAAATGCCCCATGCCTAAAGTCTTATGCCTTAATGAAACATCAAATTACACTACTAAAGAGTTTACTGTCTGAATTTATATTCTTAGTTTCTCAATTAGGCAGAGAAGGTACGAGCACACTCAAGTTTATAATATGTTTGAGAGAAGATTCTTTTGATAGTAGTAAATACATTTCTACCCTAAATTATGTCATTTCAAACCTTTTAAAAATAATTAAAATTTCAAACTGTCAATTACACAGTTTATGAAAATAAAGTGTGACTCAAGGTTTTGATACTTTGTTCAATTTTTAGAATTTATAAAAAATAATCAAGACTCAAGCCAAGATTGGAAGGCTTTGTGATGACACAAATGTATAACTTACTATTTTCTTAATACAGATATAACAAAATATTAGACAAACTATAGTTAAAATAACTGCTTTATAACATGTTAACATTATCTAACAACACTTACATTTAATCAAATAAGCAGCATACCACAGATTAGATTTCTCACTTTAGTCCTCCATAGTAACCAGAAATATGAAAAGCTGACTCTAAGGACATTTTTGAGAGTCATTTCTAGAACAGAGAAACTTAGCTATGTATCAGTGCAAATAATCGAATGAGAGAGGTTATTCTAGAAAATTAATATCAATTTGCTTTTTCCATATTCTGTCATTCTCATTATCACTATCATTGCTGGGAATACAATGAAGATCACATTTTTTAAAAAGTAAGTGCTTACCTAAAAGCCCAATCTAATAAAAATTATTGTAGCACAGAAACTTTAACTCCCAGCAAACTATTATTTATTAAATTTTCTAGAATTATCTTCATATCACACTTAAAAAAAAATCCTAAATACAATTAAAAAACAAGTATCATTGTTAGTAAAAGTTACTGACAGTGAAGTACAGATTTTTAAAATAAGGAAATTAGGAACCCTTGTCTCATTTACAGTATAAACAAAGAATACCTTCAATAAGACTATCACAAACAGAAATCACCTTTTCCAAAACAAATAACTTACAGTATATTTAACAGTCCCTTTGGGTTTCTGAAAAGACATTCTTCTCCCATCTTTTTTGTCTAGGGTCTTCTTTTGGCCAGTATCTGGAAAAAAAGATGATGTAAAATTCTATTAAATTATTTTCCCTTTCAGAGTAATTTAAGGACAGCTAAATAGAGCTGAGGGAGCAGATATTTACAGATTCACCAGGAATACAGCTTGCCACCTAGGATTCTCTGCTCTAAAATACAACCAAATATCAAAATAAGTAAATGTACTTCCTTCCCTGCTAGGTTTACAAACTGACCAGTATGAAGCAATACATTTAATAACTGGAAGTCAATTCAAAACCTAAGGAAGGAAGGACACAAGATGGCGGAGAAGTAGGTGGACAAGGGGCACATCTCTCTTCATGGATGTATCGGGAACACAGAAGATCAGATGTAAAAGATCATGTGGAGCACGAGCTGAGGCTGGCAGGAATCCCTGACCACCAGAAAGGAATATATAGAGCCACACAAAACTGAGTAGGATGAAGGAAGGAAGGAAAAAAGAAGAGCAGAGAGAGCAGAGTGAGCAGGGTCAGACATGCACCCAGCAGGTGGGGAAGCTGAAGCAGCGGTGAGATCCCCACATTTGGGGCAATCAGTTGGGACTGAGGGGAAGCATTCAAAACTGCTGGAGAGTGAAGCAGCTGATATGTGACAGTCTGAATAGAGTGAGACCCACACAGACAATCTGGGACGTGACCCTACATACCCCAGACAGGAACGCAAGTCCACTAGAACGTGTGATGGCTGGGAGCTGGAGTGTAGGGATTGGAGAGCAATCCCAGGGTGAGGACTGCTTTTCACTTCAGAGAGATGGCAGGAGGAGACAGGAGAGAAGATATGGCCACAGGGAATGCTTTTGAAGCAAAGCTTGGAAGCCATGGAGGCAGGGCACTACTGCTGAGTCACATGCAGGGTGTGGAGTCATCACTTAAAAACTTGGAACAAAACTACCATATAACCCAGAAATCCCACTAGTGGGCATATACCCTGAGAAAACCATGATTCTAAAAGACACATGCACCCCAGTGTTCACAGTAGCACTATTTACAATAGCCGGGACATGGAACCAGCCTAGATGTCCACTGACATATGAATGGATAAAGAAGTTTTGGTCCATATAAACAATGGACTATTGAACCTAGAACCTGTTGTACAGAGTGAAGTCAGAAAGAAAAAAACAAATATTGCAATATTAACACATATAAATGGAATTTAGAAAAACGTTACTGATGTAACATTTGCAGGGCAGCAAATTGTAGGGTAGGGCAGAGATAGACTCACTGAATGCATTACTACAAATAAAGCTAGTGGAGGTGGTGGAATTCCAGCTCAGGTATTTAAAGTCCTAAAAGATGATGCTGTTGAAGTGCTGCACTCAATATACCAGCAAATGTGGAAACTCAGCAGTGGCCACGGGACTGGAAAAGGTCAGTTTTCATTCCAATCCCAGAGAAAGGCAACGCCAAAGAATGCTCAAACTACAGTACAATTGCACTCATTTCAAATGAGAGCAAGGTAATGCTCAAAATCCTTCAAGCTAGGCTACAACAGTATATGAAACAAGAACTTTCAGATGTACAAGCTGGATTTAGAAAAGGCAGAGTAACCAGAGATCAAATTGCCAACATCCGCTGAATCAGAGAAAAAGCAAAGGCATTCCAAAAAAAAAGATCCTCTCTGCTTCATTGACTATGCAAAAGCTGTTGACTGTGTGGATCACAACAAACTGTGAAAAACTCTTCAAGAGATGGGAATACCAGACCACCTGACCTGCCTCCTGAGAAACCTGTATTCAGGACAAGAAGCAACAGTTAGAAACAGACATGGAACAACAGACTGGTTCCAAATTGGGAAAGGAGTATGTCACGGCTATATATTGTCACCCTGCTTATTTAACTTATATGCAGAGTACACCATGCTAAATGCTGGGCTGGATGACTCACAAGCTGGAATCAATACTGCTGGGAGAAATATCTACAACCTCAGCTATGCAAATGATACCATTCTAAAGGCAGAAAGTGAAGAGGAACTAAAGATCCTCTTGATGAAGGTGAAACAGCAGAGTGAAAAGCTGGCTTAAAACTCAACATTCAAAAAACTAAGATCACGGCATCTGGTCCTGTCACTTCATAGCAAATAGATAAAGTGGAAGCAGTGACAGATTTTATTTTCTTGGGCTCCAAAATCACCGAGGATGGTGACTGCAGCCATGAAATTAAAAGACACTTATTCCTTAGAAGGAAAGCTATGACAAACCTAGACAGCATATTAAAAAGCAGAGAAACCAACTTTGCTGACAAAGGTCCATACAGTTAAAGCTATGGTTTTTCCAGTAGTCATGTATGGATGTGAGAATTGGACCATAAGGAAGGCTGAGTGTGGAAAAAATGGATGCTTTCAAACTGTGGTGCTGGAGAGGACTCATGAGAGTCCTTTGGACAGTAAGGAGATCAAACCAGTCAATCCTAAAGGAAATCAACCCTAAATATTCACTGGAAGGACTGGTGCTGAAGCTGAAGCTCCAATCTTTGGTCACTTGATGTGAAAAGCTGACAAACTGGAAAAGACTCTGATGCTGGGAAAGACTGATGGCAGCAGAAGGGAGTAACAGAGGATGAGATGGTTGGATGGCATCATTGATTCAATGGACATGAGTTTGAGCAAACTCTGGGAGATAGGGAAGGACAGGGAAGCCTGGTGTGCTGCAGTTTATGGAGTTGCAAAGAGTTGGGACGGGACTTAGCAATAGAACAACAATAAAGACTCAGACACAGAGAACAGACTTGTGACACAGTGGGGAAAGGAGAGGGTGGGATGAATTGAGAGAGTAGCAAAGAAAGTAGATTAATTGAGAGACTAAGATACATATTAGCACATGTAAACAGATAGCCACTGGCAATTTGCTGTATGATGCAGGGAGCTCAACTGTGTGCTCTCTGACAACCCAGAGGGGTAGGATGTGGTGGGAGGTGGGAGAAAGGTTTAAGAGGGAGGGAACATATGTATACCTATGGCTGATTCATGCTGATGTATGGCAGAAATCATCACAATATTGTAAAGCAATTATCCTCCAATTAAAAAAATAAATTGAAGAAACGCAACTGTCAGCTGAAAGGAAGTTATTAAAAAGCAAATTAAGGACTTAAAATTTATTAATTTATTAAAAGTAAATTAAGTTATTAAAAAGTAAATTAAATATCTTTCAACACATCTAGTCCTATTATAATAAAGTATATTTGAAGTTTATTATTATTAACCAAACCAAGTTTGAAGCATGTAACATTAATCTTCACAGAGGAAAACATCTCTAGTTCTAATACAATCATAGTTAAAGATAAAATCTTCACTATGGAGTTATATTAAAATACTGTATTCTTTATACATACCATGAAGTAGATTAAGATATGCTTTCATATATAAACATACTTTTTATGCACACCATTTCAGATAGAGTGCAAACTATTTGTCACTTGATTATCAAAATATTTCATTTGAACACATCATTACCACCAAGTTTATAGTATCTGTTTTAAATTCTGTATTAGTGTTAGCTTTCTCATCTGTACTTCATGTAACAAAGATTGCACAGAACTGATAAAATATCACTCCTATCTAAACAATTTTAAATAAAATCAATCTCTAAAAAACTAATAAACTCAAAACTGAATAAGATCATAAACATAACAAGATGTTATAGTTATGCTCAATTTTTACAAGATTAAAACAGTAATTCTCAAAGAAAAATTAGTTCTACCTAAGCCTAAGGAATTTACAAAATATCTTCCTTTGTTCTCCCTCCATCCAATCTTAATTGATATTTTGACTATTCTAGAGTTTGTTTATACGTATCTAATTAGCTCAGTTGGGTGAATGGTTCTAATGAAGCATTAACAATGATAAAAATAAAGTTCACATCTCAAAAAAACCCAATTTGCTCTACAGTACTTAAAAAGGCTGTCACCTTCCTGATCACCCAGGTTAAGGCAGATCTCTACTACTAGTCATATAGGGTCTTTGTTTCCTTCACAGTATCTGGCACAGTTTTAAGTTTCTTTTTAAATCTCTTCCACTAAACTGTAACCTATAAAACACCCTACTTAGTTCCACAATGACTCCTCAGTACCTAACAAAGAGACTAACACATAGCAAGCATCAAATGTGAATGAAATAATGTTTTGAAGCTACGGCTTAAACTGTATCTAGAACTGCCACAATTCTTACAGTCATTTTCTTTTTTAAAGAAAAGTGGACAAAGAAGAAAATTATATACTATTTGGCTGTAGAAAAAGAGATGTTTTCCTAAAGTTACGCTGGGAATGAAAAATGGTATAATTCTTAGGGAAAGACAGCATTTTTTCTTTTCACTATATTCCAATTTTCCTCCATTAAACAGCATATATTTAAGTTTGTTTTTTGTGATAAAACATTAAAGCTATTTTAAAATACATTAAAACATTAATTCCTTTCCTCTATCTCATTTTGCAATTTAAAAGCAGTGCAAAATATAAGTTCAGATTACTTTTAACTAATAATATATATCCTTTCATGATTTCAGGAGTAAATGATGGTCTGGACTTGCTTTGTATAGTTGTATTTTTTAATCTGTTAAAAGAGTTCATTAAAGGTCTAAAAGAAAGTGTTAGTCACTCAGTCATGTCCGATTCTTTGCGACTCAAGGGACTGTAGTCCATGAGGCTCCTCTCTCCATGGAATTATCCAGGCAAGAATACTAGAATGGGTTGCCATTCCCTTCTCCAGGGGATCTTCCTGACCCAGGGATCAAACCTGGGTCTCCTGCATTGCAGGCAGATTCTCTGTCTGAGCCACCAATTACAATTAAATTTGCAACTGCAATATCATTTTCAAAAGTTTACCATGGAGTGCAGTTCAGAGAAAGAAAACTAATATATCAGCTTTCTGCAGCTTAAAGTTTGAAACAAACTGAAAGCACTCACTTTAATAATTTAAAATTATAATAAAATATATTGCAATAAGTCATTATAAGTTCTAAAATTATTTTAATAACCAATATTAAAACATGTATTAATAAATATAAGTACCAGAGCACAATGAAATACACTAATCATTCTCTTCTATCAATACAGAAATATAATCACAATATTTGAGAATTGAAAGTGATCACACGGGTTACGTAGCCCCGTTTCCTATTTGTTAACTTTATACTACCCTTTTAAAGACAGTTGCCAGTATACATGAATCTGGATTGGGAGTATGGAAAAGAGAGGCCCCATTTAGCTTCCTCACAAAATTATTAGTATTACAGTTTAGAAATGCATAGATATTTATGATTTGAAAATGAAAATAATAGTGAACATATATCAAGTGCCTAGCATATGCCAGGGCTTCCAGATAGCTCAGTTGGTAAAGAATCCACCTACAATGCAAGAGACCCAGTTTGACTCCTGGGTTGGGAAGATCTGCTAGTGAAGGGATAGGCTACCCACTCCAGTATTCTAGCATGTGCCAGGTACTGCTCTAAGTACTCATTTCCTATCTTACCTATTCATCAACCTTATACAGAGGGTATCACTTTTACTCCCATTTTACAACTGAGAAAACCAAGGTACAATTTTGGTTATTACAACAGGATACTGTTCAGCAGTTCACTGCTAAACACTGTGTGCTGAAATGCAAATAACCGTCCCCCCACAAGAGAACAATCTGTCACAAAATGTCAACCCTGCACAAGGTGGGAAACCATGCAATATACCCTAATAGTAGCCATGACATATAGAAGGTGCTCCATAAATATCAAATGAATATATAATACTTTCCCCTGAGGTACAATTATCTGGTATGGTGGAAAGAGCAAGGGCATTAGATTTTACTCTACATATCAGAAGCAGAAGCTTAATGTATGTAATCTAAAACAAGAAATTCCCATCTAGACTGTATTCTATAAGTTTTGATACACTGTATTTTAATAATTTCATCCAAAATATTTCATGACTTCTACCCTAATTTCTCCATTTGCTATTTTAAGAATATTGCTTAATTTGCTAATCTACGACAATTAAAAATTTTCATCTTTTGGTTAGTGATTTCTAACCATACTGTGATAAAAAAAAATACTCTTAAATAGTTAAAACCTGTAAAATTCATTAAAACTTGCTTTACAATCATGTATAAATTTAGCAAATGCTCCATATACATGTGCTTGAAAAGAATGTGTACTCTATACAGAAGGGCAGTGCTATATGTATGTGTGTGCGTGCATGTGTGGACATGCACGCACACACCCACACACAAACACCTATCTCCATATCCCTGAGATCAAATTTTCTGACTGGGTTCAAATCTTCTATATACATATTGGTTTGGTTCTGCACACTTTCTTCAAATTACTGCTAGAGGTTGTTAAAATCTCTCACTATGATTGTGGGTTATTCAGTTCCTCAAACGTTTCTTTACTTTGCTTTCTATATTTTGAGACCATGATATTAGGTTCACACAAAATAAAAACTGTTATATCTTTCTGGTTATGTTGAACCTTTTCTTAGAATATTTTTAGACTTAAAGTTTGATATACTTTTAAACAATTATTTTTATTTTTTTGGCTGCTCCATGTGGCATGTGGGATCTTAGTATCCCAACCAAGGATCAAACCCATACCCCCTGCAGTGGAAGCCAGGAGTCTTAACCACAAGGGCCAGTAGGGAAGTCCCAATTGAGCAACAAAGATTGACCTAGAGATTATACTAAGTGATGGCATTCATATAGAAAAAGACAAATGTCATATCACTCATATGTGGAAGGAACCTAGTTTTTTTAAAATGATACAAATGAACTTATTTATAAAACAGAAACAGACTTACAGATATTGAAAACACACTTATGGTTACCAAAGGGGAAAGGGTGGCAAGTGAGAAATAAATCAGGACTTGGGTTGAATATACATGTGCTACTATATATAACATGGCATCCGGTCCCATCACTTCATGGCAAATAGATGGGGAAACAATGGAAACAGTGAGAGACTTTATTTTGGGGGGGCTCCAAAATCACTGCAGATGGTGACTGCAGCCGTGAAATTAAAAGACGCTTGCTCCTTGGAAGAAAAGCTATGACCTACCTAGACAGCATATTAAAACGCAGAGGCGTTACTTTACCAACAAAGGTCCGTCTAGTCAAAGCTATGGTTTTTCCAGGAGTCATGTACAGATGTGAGAGCTGGACCATAAAGAAAGCTGAGCGCCGAAGAATTGAAACTTTTGAACTGTGGTGTTGGAAAAGACTTTTGAGAGTCCCTTGGACTGCAAGGAGATCCAGCCAGTCAATCCTAAAGGAAATCAGTCCTAAATTTTCATTGGAAGGACTGATGCTGAAGGTGAAGCTCCAATACTTTGGCCTCCTGATGAGAAGAACTGATTCACTGGAAAGATCCTGATGGTGGGAAAGATTGAAGGCAGGAGAGATGAGATGGTTGGATGGCATCACTGACTTGATGGACATGAGTTTGAGTAGGCTCTGGGAGTTGGTGATGGACAGGGAAGCCTGGTGTGCTGCAGTCCATGGGGTCGTGAAGAGTCAGACATGACTGAGCTACTAAACTGAACTGATATATAACACTGGGGAAGAAAATGGCAACCCACTCTAGTATTCTTGCCCGGAGAATCCCATGGACAGAGGAGCCTGCTAGGCTGCAGTCCATGGGGTCACAGAGAGTCAGAAAGGACTGAGTAACTAACACACACACATTAAACAATTATGTTAGTGGTCATACCATAAATTATAGCCTAAATTGTTAATTTTCAGTCTAATATTTACTAGTACTTTTATCTTCCTTCTGGTCAATGTAAGGATGTTAAAAACTGTGTGATCCTACCAAGACTTATATGCAATATTTATTGCATATTTCAATTATATATATATATTCAAAAACACTCTTAAGACATTATTTTTCTAGACAGTCAACATTCATTTGGTTCTTCCCTCATATTTACCATTTTTATTGCAACTCTGGGTAATTTTGCAGGGGATGGATTCTTAGTTGGTACGTGTTCTCCTCTGTTGTTTAGTTTCCACTGTTTCTGTTGAGAAATAACTGTCAATCTTATTCTTACAGCACTGACTACTTGTTCTAAATGCTTTTAAAATTCTTCATCTTTGGTGAGATTTGTACTGATTCCACTTGGGGCTTTGGAGAAGGAAATGGCAACCCACTCCAGTATTCCTGCCTGAAGAATCCCACGGACAGAGAAACCTGGTAGGCTATATAGCTAGATACGACTGAAGTGACTTAGCATGCACACACTTGGGGTTTGTAGCGATGCTTGAATCTGTGAATTTCATCATTCTTGGCATTTTCAGTCATTCTTCTCTTAAATAATACTTCTGCCTTCATTCTCTCTCTCCTTTCCTTTGGGGACTCAAATATACACATATTAGAACTTCTAATTATATCTTGTATTAAACTTATTCCCGCCTTTATTTTCCAGCTCCCCCCCCCACTTTATTCTGGATATTTTCCTCTGATCTATTTTTCAATTCACTAATTCTTTCTTCTGTGGTGGCCGATTTGCTATTAAATTCATCCACAAAGGTCCTAATTAGAAAATTATTTTCAATTCTGGAATATCCATTTTTCTTTTTTATAGTTTGAATCTCTACAAAACTCTCAATCAGCTCAAAATTCTCAACACAGCTATTTTAAATCTGAAAACTGCAAGATACAGGGTTCCCGTGGGTCTATTTCTATTCTTTTATTGTTTCTGATATCTTACCAGGTGCCTAATTATATTTTCTGTACTGTAAATTAAATATGAAAAATTGTCTATAGACAGAATTTGACACACAGAAAGCTGAAATTCTCTAGACAGGATTAATACTTGCTTCTGCCAAACACTTGAGGACACTAGCAATACCAAATCTTATCAATGCAGTTATAGGAATGATGATTTAAAGCCAATTTACCATCCTATGAGTTTTCCTCTATTCCTACAGCATTTTGGGGGTCCTAAGTGAGAGTAGTTCATTCCTCTACTGTGGTAGGTCTTGTACTGTGTCCCTGTTCCCTCATACTAACAGACTGCCAACAGCAACTTTTAATCTCTGAGCTGCTGCTTCTGGAATCAATACTTCCCCTGGGGAAAAAAGCAATCCCAAACTGGAGCTGCTCTTCCTTCAGCCTCTGTCCTCACTCAGATCCTAATCTAGTTCTATCAATCAGTTTTCTGATAGCCTCAATAAAATTTGTTTTGGCCCAGCTATTCATGCACTGGAGAAGGAAATGGCAACCCACTCCAGTGTTTTTGCCTGGAGAATCCCAGGGACCGGGGAGCCTGGTGGGAGGCCATCTATGGGATCGCACAGAGTCGGACACGACGGAAGCGACTTAGCAGCAGCAGCAGCACAGAACTGGTGGAGAAGGAAATGGCAACCCACTCCAGTATTCTTGCCTAGAGAATCCCAGGGACAGAGGAGCCTGGTGGGCTGCCGTCTATGGGGTCACACAGAGTGGGACACAACTGAAGTGACTTAGCATGCATGCACTTATTTATTTATAATAGAAATATAGGTGATTTACAATGTTGTGTTAGTTTCTCATATATAGCAAAGTGATTCAGTTATACATAGATCAGATCAGATCAGATCAGTCGCTCAGTTGTGTCCGACTCTTTGGGACCCCATGAATCGCAGCACGCCAGGAGTTCACTCAGACTCACATCCATCGAGTCAGTGATGCCATCCAGCCATCTCATCCTCTGTCGTCCCCTTCTCCTCCTGCCTCCAATCCCTACCAGCATCAGAGTCTTTTCCAATGAGTCAACTCTTCGCATGAGGTGGCCAAAGTACTGGAGTTTCAGCTTTAGCATCATTCCTTCCAAAGAAATCCCAGGGCTGATCTCCTTCAGAATGGACTGGTTGGATCTCCTTGCAGTCCAAGGGACTCTCAAGAGTCTTCTCCAACACCACAGTTCAAAAGCATCAATTCTTCGGCGCTCAGCCTTCTTCACAGTCCAACTCTCACATCCATACATGACCACAGGAAAAACCATAGCCTTACATATTGTTTTCCATTATGGTTTATTAGAGAATATTGAGTATGGTTCCCTGGGCTATACAGTAGGACCTTGTTGTTTATCTATTTTATATATCATAGTTTCCATCTGCTAATCCCAAACTCATAATTTGTCCCTTCCCACACCCTTTTCCCTTTGGTAACCATAAGTTTTCTATGTCTGTGAATCTGTTTCTGTCTCGTAAATTAGTTCAGTTGTATTATATTTTAGATTCCACATTTAAGTGATACCATACGGTATTTGGCTTTCTCTGACTTACTACACTTGGTATGATAATCTCTAGGTCCATCCATGTGGCTGCAAATGGCATTATTTAATTCTCTTCCATGACTGAGTAGTATTCCACAATATATAACTATTGTAAACAGTGCTGCAATGAACAATGGGGTGCATGTATCCTTTTGAACCATGTTTTTCTCTGGATATATTACCAGGAGTGGGACTGCTGAATAATAAAGTAACTCTATTTTTAGTTTTCTAAGGAATCTCCATACTGTTTTCCATAATAGCTGTAACAATTTACATTTCCACCAATAGTGTAGGAGTTCCCTTTTCTCCACAAACTCTCCAGGATTTATTAATTGCAGGCTTTTCAATGATTGGTCCAGTTTTTTAAATTGTTCTTAGCAGGACAGTCTGAATTATCTAGCTTGCTATTATTACCAGACTGAGAAGTCCAAAGAGATTTTTAAGCAGAGAATTGACAAAGCAGTATCAGACCTTTAAATTAAAAATCATTTTGGTAATAGAATGGGAAAGGCAAACTAGAATAAAGCAAGCCTGAAAAACCAATGATGAATCCTGTATGAAGTCTCATTTTAATATACTAAAAGACTCCTAATATAACTGAATATTGTAATTTTGGCTGTAGTTACTGATAAAAAGTTTGATGATTTAAAAATATTGAGCTGGGAGTCAATTATTTTCATACGATAAAACAGATTTTAAACTCTGAAAATATCTTCAAAACTAAGAAAGTTACACTGAGAACTGCTTTTCTAATTAACTGATTCCATCTACAGTGCAGTAGTATAGGAAACTATGCCTATGTTTTCAACCTTTCACTTGCTAATGACTCCTTATCCATAGTCAAAACAGAAAAAAAATTTTTTTTAATCCCTCAGTTTTTCTTCAACTTTGTACCCATCCTGCTCTAGATATCAGCCTTTCTGCTTCTTTTCATAGTTGAACTTTTAGAAATGAGTCTAGTCTCACTGTCCTTACTCTATCAAGAGATTCCACAACGTACTGCAATAGCTTCTGTCTTCCCAGTTCCCTAAACCTGTAAAGGAGACCAAACTAAGGGGAAAATCAGATGAGCTTTTTCCATTTTATTTTATTTGCTCTTTGTGAAGCACCAAACTAAGGCCTTAATGCTCACCTTTCCTTTTTATTTGGTAACATCTCAAGTCCCTTGGTCTCTAAAACATTTGCTGTTCCCCTTTAATGCTCCTTTCCTCTACCTAATCAAGGAATTTTTGTGTGTGGCCCACTTCTTTTTTTTTTTTTTCACGTTTCAATGCCATTCTCCCAAATCTCCCCACCCTCTCCCTCTCCCACAGAGTCCATAAGACTGATCTATACATCAGTGTCTCTTTTGCTGTCTCGTACACAGGGTTATTGTTACCATCTTTCTAAATTCCATATATATGCATTAGTATACTGTATTGGTGTTTTTCTTTCTGGCTTACTTCACTCTGTATAATAGGTTCTAGTTTCATCCATCTCATTAGAACTGATTCAAATGTATTCTTTTTAATGGCTGAGTAATACTCCATTGTGTATGTACCACAGCTTTCTTATCCACTCATCTGCTGATGGACATCTAGGTTGCTTCCATGTCTTGGCTATTATAAACAGTGCTGCGATGAACATGGGGTACACATGTCTCTTTCCCTTCTGGTTTCCTCAGTGTGAATGCCCAGCAGTGGGATTGCTGGATCATAAGGCAGTTCTATTTCCAGTTTTTTAAGGAATCTCCACACTGTTCTCTTTGGTGGCTGTACTAGTCTGCATTCCCACCAACAGTGTAAGAAGAGTTCCCTTTTCTCCACACCCTCTCCAGCATTTATTGCTTGTAGACTTTTGGATTGCAGCCATTCTGACTGGCGTGAAATGGTACCTCATAGTGGTTTTGATTTGCATTTCTCTGATAATGAGTGATGTTGAGCATCTTTTCATGTGTTTGTTAGCCATATGTATGTCTTCTTTGGAGAAATGTCTATTTAGTTCTTTGGCCCATTTTTTGATTGGGTCATTTATTTTTCTGGAGTTGAGCTGTAGGAGTTGTTTGTATATTTTTGAGATTAGTTGTTTGTCAGTTGCTTCATTTGCTATTATTTTCTCCCATTCTTTTTTTTAATTTATTTTTTTTTAAATTTTCTCCCATTCTGAAGGCTGCCTTTTCACCTTGCTAATAGTTTCCTTTGTTGTGCAGAAGCTTTTAAGTTTAATTAGGTCCCATTTGTTTATTTTTGCTTTTATTTCCAATATTCTGGGAGTGGGTCATAGAGGATCCTGCTGTGATGTATGTCGGAGAGTGTTTTGCCTATGTTCTCCTCTAGGAGTTTTATAGTTTCTGGTCTTACGTTGAGATCTTTAATCCATTTTGAGTTTATTTTTGTGTATGGTGTTAGAAAGTGGTCTAGTTTCATTCTTTTACAAGTGGTTGACCAGTTTTCCCAGCACCACTTGTTAAAGAGATTGTCTTTAATCCACTGTATATTCTTGCCTCCTTTGTCAAAGATAAGGTGTCCATATGTGCGTGGATTTAAACTTTCATGATATAGAATGCTACTGTTGTTATTTAGTTGTGTCTGATTCTTTTGTGACCCCATGGATTGGAGCCCACAAGGCTCCTCTGTTCATGGGACTTCTCAGGCAAGAATACTGGAGCGGGTTGCCATTTCCTTCTCTAGGGATAGTCCCAACCCAGGAATTGAACCCCCATCTCCTGCACTGCAGGTGGATTCTTTACTGCTGAGCCACTGGGGAACTTCCATATAGAGTGCTAATACAGCCTTGCTACTTAAAATTATGTTCTAAGGATCAGCAGCACTGGCATCACCTGGGAGCTTACTGTGAACAGAGAATCTCAGATTTCACTCCAGAACTACTGATTCCCATTGGCATGCACAATAAATTTGAGAAGCACTGTTAATAGAGATTTTGAAAGGATTAAGCTTGCAGACTGAGTAACTGACAGAAGAAATAGGCTTCTTTACAACTTCCCACTCATGACAGTAACACTAGCATCTTCAAACGTCTGTCAAACTAATTGTTTAATAGTCACTGTGATAGATTACTACTGTTACTAAATATCTTGTATCTCCCTGGGGAGGAAAAGAAAATACACTGTACCATCCCACTGATGTCAGACATGAATAGAAACCATAAGTCTTTTGGCAGAAGTGTTAAGATCCAACATTATACTTCTTAGCTCTTTTTTCCTTCTATCTTAAGACCAGGGCTATTTCATATAGTGGCTACTCCCTAAAAGGCTATTACACATACACATACCTGTGCACACACATCTAGTCATTCCTGTTTCTGCTCCTGGTTAAATTATAGTGCTTGGAAAAGAAAATTTCTTCAAGAATTCATACATAAGAAGCAAATCACTGACTAGCGGAAAAAGAAAACAGTCTAGCTTGCTTAAGACCCAAGAATGAGATTATACCAAGGGTATCAAAATAAAAACTCTAGGAATGATAAAAGGATCTAACAGGGAGTACTGAACAATTATATAGGGGGGAAAATTGCAAACATAATGTAATAAATACCAGGAAGTGGAGAGAAGAAATACAGGAGATGAAACGTTCAAATCACCTAAGAGTTAAACAAACCCCACCTAAAACTGAAACGAGAATGTAATAATACCAACCTCTTAATATTTTTGCAAATTCTTCTTAACTTTAGACACACTAGGAAATACTTGCTTAAGGCAAACAAATATTATCTTTTAGTCACTCTTACTTTCTAATCATCCACTCATCATTTTATACATAAATATACATAAAACTGGAGAAGGAAATAGCAACCCACTCCAGTATTCTTGCCTAGAGAATTCCATGGACAGAGGAGCCCGATAGGCTACAATCCATGGGGTCGCAAAGAGTCGGACATGACTGAGCAACTAACACACACACATACATAAAATAGATCTGAACAATAACATCTACCCTAAAATTAGTAATATCACTAGATATTGGATTAGAGGTAGCTTTTAAACTTTAATTTTTGTTATGTATGACTTCATAGTTAGCACGCATTAGTTTTACCAAAGTTTAGAATCTAGTACCCACCTCTCAGTTAAGACAAACCATCAGATAACTGCATATATAAATTAATCATTTTGGCCCTATATGGAATTGTTTTTTACAGCCTTGCATTTTGTTGTTATACCATTGAACTACATTAAGTAATGGTGTTAAAAAAACAGCTTTTTGAAATCAGAATCTGTATTTACTATAAAGATGATAAGGATATTTTTTGCTATGTTAAGAGTTGCATGAGGATTTTTTTCTCTTTATTCTATCAGGAAAAGTCATGTTTCTTTTACCTAAGCAATAGTTTTATCTTTACCTTAGTGACATTGTGATTTATCCCTGATCACATTTCCCTTTTTTCACTGATTGCTAGAAATCAAAGGCAAATTTTGGGCCTTTCCCTAATACATTACTCTGACCTTAAAATATGCCCCTTTTTGTATGAACATTCATTCATTCAACAAAATGTATTGAGTCTCAATATAAGTTTGCTGGTGGCCATTGGGACTTTTATACACAGAAGACTATTTGCAATTACTTTACTTTTTAATTAATCTTTGATTTACTGAAGTGCAAATATAAAAATCCAGTTTTCCCTTAAGTCTTCAACTATGTCAGTGTATTATACTTACAAAACTAGTAAATTTTAACACTTTCTAAGATCTTTCAATAGTTAACTCAGAAAACAAACTAGATATCCTTAAATAATCCCATTTATAAACTAGAGTAATTACATTCTCTCATCTATACTAAAAGGCACTTATAAATCTACTATATTTTATTGTAAACACTTTAATTGCCTCTATAACAAGAAAATCTTTCTAAACTCTTTAGTAAATACATTACAATAAAGTTTTAAATATAATGAAAAGTTCTCTTTGGTATTCATTTTCAATTAAATTCTTAGACTAATTTACATGCACTCTAATAGGCCTAATTCTCTGAAATATAACAAATATTTTAAAGACCAAATACACTAATTATTCCTAATCTTAATACAAAATACTAGGTATTTAACAAATTTCATCATTTCTATATTTACTTCTGACCTTAACATGAACAAATCTTAATGTACCCACTAAAAAAAGCAGTGATTCTCAAAGTGTGGTCCCCAAATTAGCAGCATCAGCATTAGATGAGTTGTTGCTGGAAATGCAAACTATGGGGTCTAGCTCAGAAGTATTGAATCAGAAACTCTAGAGGAGGGGTCTAACATTTTCAACAAGCCTTTGGGTGATGCTGAGGCACACTAAAGTTTGAGACTTACTGCTTTATTGTAGCCTGAAATACTCAAGAGGCAGTTCTCTCCAAAAACACAGATAAGTCTTGAGTTCAGCCATCCTGTGAGATGAGCAGCAATTCTAAAATGGGCAAATCTACTCGTGAGAACCAATGGAATCAGGGAACACTGTTATGACTTCAAACTTCATCAAAGTTACTATCAGAGCAGACTGAGGCTGTTTATCTAGAAAAGATTCTTTCCCCACCTCCCACCTTAGGAAATGAGACTAAGACTGCAGACATCTAGGATTATCTTCTTCCGTGACTGACCAGTACTCTTAATTAACAGTTACCCTAACAACTGGGCTTCCTTGGTGGTTCAGATGGTAAAGTGCCTGTCTGCAATGCAGGAGACCTGGGTTCGATACCTGGGTTGGGAAGAACCCCTGGAGAAGGAAATGGCAGCCCACTCCAGCAGTCTTGCCTGGAAAATCCCATGGACGGAGGAGCCTGGTAGGCTACAGTCCATGGGGTACCAAAGAGTCGGGTACGACTGAGTGACTCCACTTTCTAACAATTGGTACTACAAATCCTTTACAGGCACTTGGTTTTTCCTGGGTTCAAGTTAAACTATTATCTAACTCTTTCAGACAATCTGCATCTCAATTTCCAACCCGAAATGTATCAAAGTTTTCTTACACCTTCCTTGGAGTTTGTATTTTCAGCTCAGTCATTTAATATTTTTCTGACTCTAAAGAAATTTCAATGACAATCCATCTTATCCTTTACCTAAATTGTTTTAACTTTAACATCAAACAAAACAATCTTGCATTCTTCTCATGCTTTTTTCTTGTCTGACATAACTCTTAGAAATAGGAAGATAACACTCAAATGGATTTTGTCTCTCTCATTTCTCTGCCTAGCCAAGTTTCTTAATCAGGAAAATGGGTTAATAATAGTACTTACCTCACCAAGTTGTTATTAGGATTAAACAAAAATATTTGGTAGTAGCTGCCCCATATAAAGAGAAGGCAATGGCACCCCACTCCAGTGTTCTTGCCTGGAGAATCCCAGGGACGGGGGAGCCTGGCGGACTGCTGTCTCTGGAGTCGCACAGAGTCAGACACGACTGAAGTGACTTAGCAGCAGCAGCAGCCCCATATAAAGTGTTCTTAGCTGCTCTAATTGTCATTTTCCCAAAAGATATTGTTTTATTAATAAATGATAAAAGTAAATGAAAAGAAACTTTAAATAGGAGTTCAGATATACATATTTAAAGTATACTGTCACCAAGTGGGAAAATAGAGTTGCCATAACAGGGAAGTTTATGATAAAAACTATATTACAATTAAGTTGGAACTCTAATATTTATATTTAGAGCCCCACTGTTCATGGGGTTCTCAAGACAAGAATGCTAAAATGGTTTGTCATTCCCTTCTCCAGTGCATCATGTTTTGTCAGAACTCTTCACCACGACCTGTCTGTCTTGGGCGGCCCTACACAGCATGGCTCATATTTCACTGAGTTACACAAGGCTGTGATCCATGTGATTGTTTCGGTTAGTTTTCTGTGACTGTGGTTTTCTTTCTATCTGCCCTCTGATGGATGAGGATAAGAAGCTTGTGTGAGCTTCCTGATGGGAGGCACTGGCTGTGGGGAAAACTGGGTCTTGCTCTGGTGGGCAGGGCCATGGTCATTAAACATTTAATTTTCTGTTGATGTGTGGGGCTGTGCCCCTCCCAGCAGTTTGGCCTGAGGTGACCCAATCTTAGAGTTTGCAAACTCTATGGTAGGCTATAGGCTCTATAGCAGGGGTAATGGTGACCTCCTCCAAGAGGACCTATGCCAGCACACCATGCCTCCCAGGATTGCTGCTGTCAGTGCCCCTGACCCCAAGGCAGGCCACTGTCAACCCACACCTCAGCCATACTCCCAAACAGTCACAGACAAGTCTGGCTCAGTCTCTTGTGGGGTCACTGTTTTTTTTCTCCTGAGTTCTGGTGCACATAAGGTTTTGTTTGTGCCCTCCAAAAGTCTCTGTTTCCCCAATCCTGTGAAAGTTCTATAATCAAATTCCACAGACCTTCCAAACCAGATTCCCTGAATATTCACTGGAAACATTGATGCTGAAGCTGAAGCTCCAATACTTTGGCCACCTAATGCAAAGAGGCAACTCACTGGAAAAGACTGATGCTGGGAAAGACTGAGGGCAGAAGAAGCGGGTGACAGAGGATGAGATGGTTAGATAGCATCACCAACTCAATGGACGTGAGTGTGAGCCAACTCCAGGAGATAGACAGTAAAGGACAGGGAAGCCTGGCGTGCTGCAGTCTGCAGGGTCACAGAGTTGGAGACAACTGAGCACCTGAACAACAACAACTAAATACTAAAAAAATATTTTTTTACGTACTTATAACTACATGATCTAGTAAACTGACTATAGTGATGCCTCCAAACATGAGCTATGCGCAAGGCCTAAAAATTTTTTTAAATCATAAAATAATTTACTCTTTGCTTGCATGCATGCTAAGTCACTTCAGCAGTGTTCGACTCTTTGCAATCCTATAGCCTGCAGCTTGCCAGGCTCCTTTGTCCATGGGGATTCTCCAGGCAAGAATACTGGAGTGGGTTGCCATGCCCTATTCCAGGAGATCTTCCCGATGCAGGGATCAAACCCATGTGTTTCCTGCAGCTCCTGCACTGCAGGCAGATTTTTTACCACTAAGTCACCAGGAAAGTCCAATTTACTCTTATAGCAGGAACAAAAATGGGGTCATATGGTGTTTTCTTTGTAATTATTATTAACTAGAGCAATGGTGTGATAAGCTCCTTAACGTGTCTAAGTCCCAATTATGGTTTTCCATAGAGGGGACTATAATGTTGGAGTCAGCAAACACTATAAACTGTAAGACCAAAAGCAGACACCTTGGAGAGGAGAGACATTAGTAACAGTTAACAGTCAGTAAGTGGTCTGTTTTTACACAAAGAGTAAAATCAGAAACAGATGACCCAAGTTCTATTAGGCCCATCCTTCAATGGTAAAACTATTTTACCATCATCATTACTGAGCATGAAATGGTGACGGATAAGGTCACTAACAACAAATGGAGTCCTGGAATACAGCCAATCTCCAAGTGTGGAAGTGTCTGCACAAGATATACTGCTACAACACACAGGATACTTTAAACTGAAGGAAGAGTAATGAACAACAGAGAACTTAAGCAGCTGTTAAAAAAGTCTAAAATAATGGTAGTCACAAGCAAAAAGAGTAGAGGAAATCCTTGAAACAGACTAACAGATACTCATTCCAAAGGACACAAATGCAAGGAAAACCCTACAGTCAAAGCCAAAAAAATAGAGCTCTTATTTTAAGCAAAGGTTGGACTAAAAATTAATGAAGAACCATTTACTTTTTACCTGCATATGTACATGTTGCCTCTCAAAGGAATTAATTTAGAAAGCTGTACTTATTCAAGAACCAGAGGGGGTGATCAAATTATTGCTGAACATTCATTTCTTGAACTATCTTCAGAACTCTGTAGGCATAACTGTATAGACTTACAATATTTTTAACCCCAAATGCTACTTTGTAGCTTTACTTCCCAACATGTTCACTAATCCTGTTCCAAATGAAAAAAAGAACACCAGAGTTGAGAACCTTTTAGCCCATCTAATCAACCTCATTTACAAATAAGAAAATATAGGCCCAAAGAGCAAGTAATTTTCACAAATTCTTTCAGCAAGTTAATGGTAGGAAGTACCTACCCACCTGATGGTAGCTAGAACTGTGACATCACAAGGGTTCTATAACTTGTATCAGAGACTTGGGGGCACAATGAATATTAAAGACTGGGCCATGAGTACACAAGCCAGCTTCCCCAGAAGAGGACTTTGTATAATACTTTGAAGCTGCAACTCTGAAAGAATGTCTGCTATATTAATAGCAGTGTGCTCAATAAATGTTTCTTAATCAATGAATCAGATGTGTATGTTTGGCCTTACTTATTAAAATATTCACCATATCCTTTCCTGGTTAAAAGTTGCCCCACATATTCTTCACCTGCCTAGAGGCTGGTCACATTTCAACTGTTTTCAGTAAGTCAACTGAGATCTTACACACACAAACAAACCTCTTATTCAAACACTAAAGTTCTAGTCCTCATCCCTGGTCCACCTTTAAGAGGATTTTGCACCTGATTAATGTTCTTCAAAACAGAAACGAAGTGCATACCCTTTCGTCTTTCTAATTTCATAAACAGGAGTTGTGAAGAAAAGATTTTATGTAAAGTGAAGAAAAGTTAACAAAAGGGACCATGCTAAAAATTACATTTTAATATTCAAGTTTATTCAAAGCTTAAACTACACACTTAAACACAGAGATCAACAGATGTCCTCACTGGTTCACTGCTTTAAAATAAATCGTAGGATGTGGGGTTGTGGATAGATTTTATATTCTCTGTACTTTTCTCTAATTCCTAAACACTCTAATGCTCATATAATTTACTCTCATAATACCAAAATGCGTATCAGAACAGGTAACAAGAATCAAATATGACCATGAGAAGTCTGAGGAAGCCAACGACATTGGAGAAGTTACCGTATGCAAGACGCCAATACCGCTTTAGCAAGGGCTTTAAAAAATTTCGTAGGGTATCAGTACCGTGTCATTACGATTGATTTTTTTTAAAGAATAGTATAACTCCACTATGACGAAAGAAAACACAACAGGCGGTAGAAATGACAACTGAGAAGTTTGTTACGTTCTGCCCCCTCAAGACAACACGCCTTTCAAAATACACGATACAAAAATCCGGGTTCCTGTGTACGTTACGCATTTTCTTTTTTAAAGTCGTAGTAAGTAAGCGTTGATGTGAATTCTCACATGTCAAATAAAAACAATGACCCAGCCCAAACCCAAGCCAGACAAGGCATTCTTAACGATCCACTGAGAGGAAAAACACGAGGGTCATAATTGATTCAATATTCACCTCCCAGTGGGAGGGAAAAACTTCAGAGCTCCTACCCTTCAAACAGTTGGCACAGTAAAGAAAGTCGAGTCCCAGCGCAGAGAAGCAGGAAGAGCAGGGCAGGAAGAGACGCGACGCAGCCCCGAGGAGGTTTTCCGCCCCCAGCGCTGAGCTAGCGCTCGGCCTCCTCGCCCCCGGCCCCGGCCCCGGCACACCTGCCAACGCTGGCCCGGCGCGCGCCCCCTCGCGCGGCGCCCACCCCGCCGCCGTCCCCCCCGCTACCCCCCGCCCCCGTCCTCAGCCCGGGTCGGCCGCGCGGGACGCGAAGGAAGGCTGGGCTCACCGGGTCCCTCCGGGCTGGACGGCGCCGGGGGCCGGTGGGGCGGGGACCCGCACCCGGGGTCCCCCTGGTCGGGCTCCCTCAGGTAATCCTCGAAGCGCACCTGACGGGCTTCGCCGCCACCCCCGAAGCCCCACAGGCGGTTGGCTGTGCCCCGCAGAAGGCGCCCGCTCTTCCCTGTGAACGTGGTCAGGTAGTCCATCCTGCCACGGGGGGCAGGAACCCAGGAAGAGGCCGACAGTTTCTGCTGCGACGGCCGCCGCTCGGTGCGCGCCCGCCCGCGCGTCCCACCCGACAGCGGGGGCGGCGGCGGCACCTCACGCCTCCCGGGAGGCGGGGAGGGGGAGGGGACGGCCGCCGCTCGGCCCGGGGGCGACCATCACGGAACCCTACAGCGGGGGAGTAGGAGCGGGACGAAAGTTTTTGAAAAGTTTGTGCCGTTGCTTCTTAACACCGATTCCGGGCCAAACTTAGCTTAGAAAGTAGACACATACTTCCTGGAACAGAGGCCGCGGCGAAAAGCAGCGGCCTTTTAGCAAGCCGAGCGGGGCCTGACCGCTTCCCCCCACCCCCCCGTGCCTGGCCCCAATGGAGCCGGCCCGCCCCGCCCTGCCCCGCCCCTCCCCGGGCCGACCCGACCGGACTTTCAGGCCGCTGGGGGAAAGCTGGGGAGGGCGTTTCCCGCCCCGAGGGCCGACACGGGCGTCAGGGTGGCCCTGGGGAGGCTTTGCTGGTATTTGCGCAAAGCTTGGGGCCTGGGAGGGCAGCGTCCAAAAGCTTCTGTCCATCAAGAAGTTTCAGTGTGTGTTAGGGGGATGGGCACGAATCTACAGGAAACTTTTTGCAGTTTGAAATTTGGGGGAGGGAGGCCGAGTGGGTGAGAGGTAAAGGAGAGGTTAGTTTTAAGGTCGTAGTTAACACAAAACAGCCCAGATTAAGATGCTTCCTAAGGAAACCATCTTCGTAAAATAAAGCATCAATCGTCACGTTCGAAGTTCGCTGTGGCATCAGGAACTGATGTTAAGAGTTTGACATTCTATGACTGGTCTGTAAGGCAAGGTAATTAATTAGGGCTTTAATGTGCACCTTTACCCTTTAAGGAGAGAAAGAGCAGTGACATTTGACAGGCATTTAGTACCCAATTTTGACTCCTATGAGAGCTGGTTATTCTATTCCTTTTACGTCTGTGTTTGAAGGATCTTTAACTAAGTGGGCTTCCCAGGTGGCGCTAGTGGAAAAGAACCCGCTTGCCAATGCAGGAGACAAAAGAGAAGCAGGTTTGATCCCCTGAAAGAGGGCTGGGCAACTCACTCCAGTATTCTTGCCTGGAAAAAAAAATCCCATGGACAGAGGAGACTGGTGGGCTAAATACAGTCCATAGAGTTGCAAAGAGTCGGACACGACTGAAGCCACTTAGGAGACATGGCTCTTATTTTTTACCATGCATTAAATAAAACTTTCTTGGAATTACCAATTTATTAATGTATTTGAAGAAAAGGTTTAAATTAGAAAGTTGGAGAGCTAATCATACCTAACAATGGAGTCCAGAAAACATCTTTCAGGAACTTAAGCGTTTTGCCAAAATCATTGAAGATTATCCTCCGGGCCGCACGCCTCTGCCCCCTTTTCAATTATTTGACTGGTCTTTTGCCGACTGTTAGCATTTTCAGCTTAACAGGTAGAACAGACTTCACCATTCTAACAGCAGCATCACTTTTATACTTGGTTAAATGTATAGAATGACTGGGCTACACCGCATATACCGCAAAGTGTAATTCACAGAGTTTCTGAGTAAGGACCCAAGCATGTGAATATCCAGCAACCATCCATGTGTTTAGATGTGGTGCTTGGGAAAACACTGCTCTGGACTTCGTTCTGTACCTCCTAGGAACCCATCTGGTAGAGTAGTAAGTGGCTCCCAGTTTTTCTGAGATTTCCATTTTATAAGGAAGCACTAAGCTTAGCACCACGTCCAAAAATTAGACTCAGTAAGCTTTAAAAATTGAATTTGAATGACTTAAGTCTCAGTCCAGTTCAGTTCAGTCCAATCACGCAGTCGTGTCTGACTCTTTGCGATCCCATGAATTGCAGCACGCCAGGCCTCCCTGTCCATCACCAGCTCCTGGAGTTCAGTCAAACATCCATTGAGTCGGTGATGCCATCCAGCCATCTCATCCTCTATCGTCCCCTTCTTCTCCTGCCCCCAGTCCCTCCCAGCATCAGAGTCTTTTCCAATGAGTCAACTCTTCGCATGAGGTGGCCAAAGTACTGGAGTTTCAGCTTTAGCATCATTCCTTCCAAAGAACACCCAGGACTGATCTCCTTTAGAATAGACTGGTTGGCTCTCCTTGCAGTCCAAGGGATTCTCAAGAGTCTTCTCCAACACCATAGTTCAAAAGCATCAATTCTCCAGTGCTCAGCTTTCTTCACAGTCCAACTCTCACATCCATACATGACCACAGGAAAAACCATAGCCTTGACTAGATGGACCTTTGTTGGCAAAGTAATGTCTCCGCTTTTGAATATGCTATCTAGGTTGGTCATAACTTTCCTTCCAAGGAGTAAGTGTCTTTTAATTTCATGGCTGCAATCACCATCTGCAGTGATTTTGGAGCCCCAAAAATAAAGTCTGACACTTTCCACTGTTTCCCCATCTATTTCCCACGAACTGATGGGACCAGAAGCCATGATCTTCGTTTTCTGAATGTTGAGCTTTAAGCCAACATTTTCACTCTCCACTTTCACTTTCATCAAGAGGCTTTTTAGTTCCTCTTCACTTTCTGCCATAAGGGTGGTCTTCTGCATATCTGAGGTTATTGATATTTCTCCCGGCAATCTTGATTCCAGCTTGTGCTTCTTCCAGCCCAGTGTTTCTCATGATGTACTCTGCATATAAGTTAAATAAGCAGGGTGACAATATACAGCCTTGACGTACTCCTTTGCCTATTTGGAACCAGTCTGTTGTTCCCTGTCCAGTTCTAACTGTTGCTTCCTGACCTGCATATAGGTTTCTCAAGAGGCAGGTTAGGTGGTCTGGTATTCCCATCTCTTTCAGAATTTCCCACATTTTATTGGGATCCACACAAAGGCTTTGGCATAGTCAATAAAGCAGAAATAGATGTTTTTCTGGAACTCTCTTGCCTTTTCGATCATCCAGCGGATGTTGGCAATTTGATCTCTGGTTCCTCTGCCTTTTCTAAAACCAGCTTGAACATCTGGAAGTTCACAGTTCATGTATTGCTGAAGCCTGGCTTGGAGAATTTTGAGCATTACTTTACTAGCGTGTGAGATGAGTGCAATTGTGTGGTAGTTTGAGCATGTTTTGGCATTGCCTTTCTTTGGGATTGGAATGAAAACTGACCTTTTCCAGTCCTGTGGCCACTGCTGAGTTGTCCAAATTTGCTGGCATATTGAGTGCAGTGCTTTCACAGCATCCTCTTTCAGGATTTGAAATAGCTCAACTGGAATTCCATCACCTCCACTAGCTTTGTTTGTAGTGATGCTTTCTAAGGCCCACTTGACTTCACATTCCAGGATGTCTGGCTCTAAGTGAGTGATCAGACCATCGTGATTATCTTGGTTGTGAAGATCTTTTTTGTACAGTTCTTCTGTGTATTCTTGCCACTTCTTCTTGATATCTTCTGCTTCTGTTAGGTCCATACCATTTCTATCCTTTATCGAGCCCAACTTTGCATGAAATGTTCCCTTAGTATCTCTAATTTTCTTGAAGGGATCTCTAGTCTTTCCCATTCTGTTGTTTTTCTCTATTTCTTTGCATTGATTGCTGAGGAAGGCTTTCTTATCTCTCTTTGCTATTCTTTGGAAGTCTGCATTCAGATGCTTATACCTTTCCTTTTCTCCTTTGCTTTTTGCTTCTCTTCTTTTCACAGCTATTTGTAAGGCCTCCCCAGACAGCCATTTTGCTTTTTTGCATTTCTTTTCCATGGGGATGGTCTTGATCCCTGTCTCCTGTACAATGTCACGAACCTCCGTCCATAGTTCATCAGGCACTCTATGTATCGGATCTAGTCCCTTAAATCTGTTTCTCACTTCCACTGTATAATCATAAGGGATTTGATTTAGGTCATACCTGAATGGTCTAGTAGTTTTCCTTACTTTCTTCAATTTAAGTCTGAATTTAGCAATAAGGAGTTCATGGTCTGAGCCACAGTTAGCTCCTGGTCTTGTTTTTGCTGACTGTATAGAGCTTCTCCATCTTTGGCTGCAAAGAATATAATCAATCTGATTTCGGTATTGACCATCTGGTGATGTCCATGTGTAGAGTGTTCTCTTGTGTTGTTGGAAGAGGGTGTTTGCTATGACCAGTGTGTTCTCTTGGCAAAACTCTATTAGCCTTTGCCCTGCTTCATTCCGTATTCCAAGGCCAAATTTGATTAAATAAACAAATTATTTTATTTTTCTAAAATACATATTACATCTTCACATTTGCTATTTATTTTGTGATAATCATATGCAAAACAGTGGTTGAGTTTTTTATACCTGATAAAATCTGCACTTTATTTCTAACCTTAGCAAGAACCTGTACTCTACCAGTTCAAACACTGGCTTACAAGCAGTTAACCTTTTTTTTTTTTTTTCCCTGCTTCAGTTTCATAGAAACCTAGAGCTCCGGATAAAAACTTTGATGATTAAGTGCTTTACAAGTTTTTATTTAAACTCAGCCAAGCCCTAATGTCTCTAAAATCCATTTATTCATTTCATCAGCTTTTCTTTTTAATTCTTCACATTTGTTGTCTCAGCCGTCACTATTCTCCTGAAGTTACCAAATTCATTATTCAAACATGTTACTTGGTCTTCTGTATGACTCAAAACCATAGACCATGAAACACTCTCACTTTTCTTCCCCTTTTCTTTGTAATCTACAGCAAGCTTATCTCCATATATTGCCTCAGAAGGAAGGAAGTCCTTGCTCTTGTCCATGCCTCTCCTTTTCCAAATTAATTCTTGACTTTAGTGTGTTATTGTCTATGACTTGCCAGCCTTATTATACCTTTGTGCTTTACTATTTTTTCTCTCTCCACTCTCGTTCCTTCCTCCTTATCCTACCTGTATCATCCACATATATTCCTCTCAAGCTTTAAAAACAAACAAAAAATGGCCTTCCTTATATATCTTGCCTGACTCCTCTAGCAACCCTTTGCCTTATTTTTAAAATAACTTTACTGGCATATTATTTTACAAACCATATAATTCATCTGTTAAAAGTGTACACTTCACTGGTTGTTAGTATATTTAGACAGTTGTTAAACCATCCCAAATCTAATTTTTGAACATTTCTATCATGAATACAACTTAGTGACTGAACAACAACAAAACTTACCTCCCAAAGAAACTTCTTATCCTTTGTAGTACTCTCCATTCTCACCACAGGCATAGACAACTAATCTACCTTCTGTCTCAATGGATTTGCCTTTTAAAAACATTTCACATGAACTGAATCATATAATATCTGGTCTTTGGTGTTTGACCTCTTTCAATTAGCCTAAGGTTTCTGAGGCTTATTCATGTTGAAACATGTATTAGTAAGTCATTTCTTTTTATTGCCAAATAATATCCTATAGGAATAGATATTTATCCATTTATAAGTTGGTGGACATTTGGATTATTCCCACTTTTTAGTTATTATGAATAATGTTGCTAATAAATTTTTTTGTGGACATATATTCTCATTTCTTTCTATACCTGAGGTTGAATTGGTGGATTTTTTTTTTTTTAAATAACATAGTCTAAGTTTAAGGTATACAATTAGATAATTTGATAGGAGTATATATTCCAAAATGATTACCACAGTAGGGTTAATTAACATTTCCATAAACTCATATAATTACCTTCTTGGTATAGCTGCTAGGAGAGCATTTAAGAGTTACTCTCTTAGCAACTCTCTTCAACTATATAATGCAATATTGTTAACTACAGTCACCATATTATATGTTAGATCCCTCACTTAATTTTATTCAACTTAAAATTGGAAACGTAGGGGCTTTCCTGGTGGCTCAGTGGTAAAGAAATCTGCCTGCCAATGCAGGAGACAACGGGTTCAATCCCTGAATCTGGGACGATCCACCAGGCCTTGGAGCAAATAAGCCCCTGCACCACAATTATTGAGCCTGTGCTCTGGAGCCTGGGACTGCAACTGCTGAGCCCATGTACTGCAACTACTGAAGCCCTTGTCCCCTAGAGTCTGTGCTCCGCAACAAGAGAAACCACCACAATGAGAAGCCCACGCACCGCAACTAGAAAGTAGCCCCTGCTCGCTGCAACTAGAGAAATCCCACGCAGTAAAAAAGGAAAAATTTGGAAATATCTACCATTTGACCAACATCTCACCATTTCCCACATCCTCCAGACCCTGGCTTCCCTGGTGGCTCAGAGGTTAAAGCATCTTCCTGCAATGCAGGAGACCAGGGTTCGATCCCTGGGTCGGGAAGATCCTCTGGAGGAGGAAATGGCAACCCACTCCAGTATTCTTGCCTAGAGAATCCCATGGACGGAGGAGCCTGGCAGGCTACAGTCCACGGGGTCACAAAGAGTCAGATAAGACTGAGCGACTTCACTTTCACTTTCCAGACCCTGGCAACCACTCTTCTACTCTGTTTCTATGAGTGCAATTTTTTAAGATTCCACATGTGAGATCATACAGTACACGATCTGTCTTTGTCTGACATTTTGGTCAGCATAATGCCCTTAAGGTCCATCCATGTTATTGCAAATGGTATTTCATTTTCATGGCTGAATGATATTTCATGGTGTATCTAAACCTCATCATCTTTATCCATTCCTCCAATGATGGACATTTAGGTTCTACCCAGGTCTTAGCTATTGTGAATAAAGCTCCAGTGAACATGCAGATGCAGATATCTCTTTGAGATAATGATTTCATTTCCTATGGATATATACCCAGTAGTGGGATTGATGGATCCTATGGTAGGTCTATTTCTAATTTTTTGTGGAAACTCCATATTGTTTTCCTTAGTGGCTGTACCAGTGTATCCACACCAACAATGCATGAAGGTTCCCTTTTCACCACATCCTGGGTAACACTTACTACCTTTTTGATACTGCTACTGCTACTGCTAAGTCACTTTAGTCGTGTCTGACTCTGTGTGACCCCATAGACGTCAGCCCACCAGGCCCTCCTGCCCCTGGGATTCTTCAGGCAAGAACACGAGTGGGTTGCCATTTCCTTCTCCAATGCATGAAAGTGAAAAGTGAAAGTGAAGTCACTCAGTCGTGTCTGACTCTTAGCGACCCCATGGACTGCAGCCTACGAGGCTCCTCCGTCCATGGGATTTTCCAGGCAAGAGTACTGGAGTGGGGTGCCATTGCCTCACCCACCTTTTTGATAACAGCCATTCTAATAGGTGTGAAGTGATCATATTGTGGTTTTGATTTGCATTTCCCTGCTGACTAGTGATGCTGAGGATGGTTTCATGTAACTGTTGCCCATTTGTATGTCTTCTTTGGAAAAGTGTCTATTCAGATCCTCTGCCCAGTTTTTAATTCAACTGTTGGTTTTTTGCTATTGAGTTTTACAAGTTTTACAAATATATATATCCATATATATTTTGGATATTAACCCCTTTCAGATAAGTGGTCTGCAAATAATTTTCTCCCATTTCTTCGGTTGTCTTTTTAGTTTGTTGATTATTTCTTTTGTGTGATGCAGTCCCTCTGGGTTATTTTCATTTTGTTGCCTGTGCTTTTGGTGTCACATCCAAAAATTCACTGCCAAGACCAGTGTCAAGAAACATTTTCCCTCTGTTTTCTTTTAGAAGTTTTATGGTTTTAGGTCTCACATCTGAATTTTTAATTTGCTTCAAGTTAATTTTTGTATGTTTTGTACAATAGGCGTAGAATTTCATTCTTTTACATGTGACTACCCAGTTTCCCCAGCAGCATTTATTCTTGGCTCCCCTGTCAAATATTAGTTGATGGTATATGCATGGTTAATTTTTATTTATGGGCTCTTGATTCTGTTTCACTGGTATATGAATATACATATGTGTCTGTTTCTATGCCAGTATTCCATTTTTTTTTTAAATTGGAGGATAACTGCTTTACAATGTTGTGTTGGTTTCTGCTGCACCACATGAATCAGCTCTGTGTGCTTGCTCAGTCACTCAGTTCTATCTAACTCTTTGTGACCCCCTGACTACAGCCCACCAGATTCCTCTTTCCATGGAATTCTCCAGGCAAGAATACTGGGTTTCCATGGAATTCTTCAGGCAAGAATACTGGAGTGGGTTGCCATTTCCTACTCCAGGGGATCTTCCTGACTCAGGGATCAAACCCGTGTCTCCTGCGCCGCCTGTATCAGCAGGTGTATTCTTTACCACTGAGCCACCTTGGAAGCTGGGAGAAGGCAATGGCACCCCACTCCAGTACTCTTGCCTGGATAATCCCATGGACGGAGGAGCCTGGTGGGCTGCAGTCCATGGGGTTGCGAAGAGTCTGACACGCCTGAGTGACTTCACTTTCACTTTTCACTTTCATGCACTGGAGAAAGAAATGGCAACCCACTCCAGTGTTCTTGCCTGGAGAATCCCAGGGACGGGGGAGCCTGGTGGGCTGCCATCTATGGGGTCGCACAGAGTCGGACACGACTGAAGCGACTTAGCAGCTTAGCAGCAGCACTTTGGAAGCTATAAGTATACATATATCCCCTCCCTCTTAAATCTTCCTGCCCCTATCCTAGCCCTCTAGGTCATCTCAGAGCAGTGAGCTGAGCTTCCTGTGCAATACCGCTGCTTCCCACGGCTATTTATTGTACACATGGTACTGTATGGGTATCAGTGCTACTCTCTCAGTTCGTCCCACCCTCTCCTTCCTCCAGTATGTCCACAAGCCTGTGCTCTACGTCTGTGTCTCTACTCCTGCCCTGCATAGGTTCATCAGTATCCACTGTTTTGATTAGTATGACTTTGTAATAAATTTGAAATCAGGAAGTCTGATGTGCATCAGTTTTGCTCCTCTTTCTCAGGTGCTTTGGTGGTTTGGGGTCTTCTGCAGCTCCATATGAATTTTAGCACTACTGCTAAGTCACTTCAGTCATGTCCTGTCCTATCTCTATGAAAAATTCCATTGGAACTTTGACAGGGATCGCACTGAATATATAGAACACTTTGGATAGTATGGACATTTTTAACAATATTACAGTCCATGAACATAGGCTACCTTTCCATTTATTTGTCTTATTCAACTTCTTTCATCTGTCTTGTAGTTTTCAAAGTAGAGATCTTTCACCACCTTGGCTAAATTTATTCCTAAGTATTTTATTGTTTCTGATGCTATTGTGAATGAGATGATGTTCTTTCTTTTTCAAATAGTTCATTTTTAGTATATATGAATACAACTGATTTTCTCTGTCGATTTGTATCCTACAACTTTATGAAATCTGTTTATTAGTTCTAGCAGTACTTTTATTGGAGTTGTTTTAATATCATATATTAATTATACCATATCATATTTAATATCATATATTAATCATATCATATATTAATATCATATCATCTGTAACTTTACTTCTTCCTTTCCAATTTGGCTGCTTTTTATTTCTTTGTCTTGCCTCAGTGCTTTGGCTGAAACTGCCAGTACTGTGTTGAATAAGAGTGGTGACAGTGAGCATCCTTGCTTTCTTCCTGATCTTAGAGGAAAAGGTTTCAATCTTTCATTGCTGAGTGTGATTTTAGTTGTGTCTTATCTATATATACCCCTTATTTTAAGGTATATTCCTTCTATACACAATTTATTGGGAGTTTTTGTCACAGAAGGATATTGAGTTTTGTCAAATGCTTTTTCTTCATCTATTGAGATGATCATATAAGTTTTATTCTTCACTGTACTGATGTGGTGTATAAGATTTATTGAGTTGCATATGTTGAACCATTTTTCCATTCTAGGAATAAGTCCCACTTGATTGTGGTGTATGATCCTTTTACTGTGTTGCTGAATTCTGTTTACTAGTATTTTGTTAAAAAATTTTGCATCTATATTCATCACAGATATTGTCCTGTAGTTTTCTTTTCTTGTAGAGTCCTTATCTGGTTTTGGTATTAGGGTAATGATGGCCTCAAAATGAATTTAAGAGAATTCTATCCTCTTCAGTTTTGTGTAAGAGTTTGAGAAGGACTGATGTTAATGTTTCTTTAAATGTTTGGTAGAATTCACCAGTGAAATCATCTGTCCTGGACCTTTCTTTTTGGGGATGTTTTTTATTACAGGTCCAAACCTCTTACATTATTGCTCTCTTAAGATTTTCTAGTACATTATGATTCAGTTTTAGTTTAAAGTTTTCTAGAAATTTACCTGTTTTTCCTAAGTTATCTGATTTGTTGGTATTTAAAATTTTTCATAGTAGTCTCCTACAAACTTCTATATTTGTATATTATTAGTTGTTTTAGTTTAGACTATATTAGAAATAACTTCCCTATCTCTGCTTTGTATTTTTTTTTAAGATATTAGAAAAATGAAAAAAAGAAGCAGACTATGGCCACCTACCCTACTCCCTACCCTGGGCCTTCTATGGGTGCTGAGCAGGCTCTACAACCAACACAGGCACACAAAGCATTTAATGAATGAAGTCAACAAAGACTGGTTAGAAGCCACTCTGTGCCTACTCTACTAGTTTTCTGAGAGTTAAGGAAGGAAGAGGTGGAGAAAAGATTCTTAAACACACAAAGAAATGTACAACAGCTTTGTTAAGACTCTCAGATGGAGCTGGTCCTACTGCACATTGCATGGTACATAACTGCATGCGTTTCTGTTTGTTGTGTGACATGAGCCTCTCAGCTTTTTGTTTCTCCCCTATTTAATCATCTCCAACACTGCAGCTGGGTAATCTCAAATCTACAGATCTAACTGTTGCTTTTCCTCTAATTAAAAAAAAAAAAAAAAAAAAAAAAAACTCCTCTTCACAGCAGTAGAATCCTGCTGATAATGAGAATCAGCTGTGGAACATTTTTAAAAATTCAGATTTCCCAACTATACCCCAGAGAACCTGATTCCAGGATTTTAGGGTGTGTCTCAGGAACCTCATTTTTTGATTATGAGGCATGTTTGAGATCTGCTCCTTATATTATAGTTCTTCAAGTGTTTTGCATATTTAGTTCATGCAGATCACACATTTACTTCTGAAATAGGACCACAAGACTAGTTTTGACAAATACTGAGCCACTGAGCAGAAGTGACATGTGTTATACTCACATGTGTAAAGAAACGGCCTCTGTTTAAAGGACTCAATTTTCTACACTTCACATGCCTTTGCCCCTGCCTCGGCAACCAAGGATACTACCTGCTTTAGCTGGCACGTGGTGAGATGGTGGCACCATCTCCAACAACCTGGATCCAGAAACTATGCAGATCAGAGTCCCTCCCCCAACTTCAACCTGAATTGGACATGTAATATGAGTGAGAAATAAATCAAGAAATAAACACTGTTACAGTAAGCCACTGAAGTTTAGGGATTCACTTGGCACCATAGCATAAGCTTAGCCAAACTGGCTGATACAAGGGTTTGTAAATGGTTAATTTTCACTGATTTTTATCATACCTTCCAAGTTAATATACAAAACACTACCTGATTTACATTGTCAAGTTCATGTATCTGTTTTTCAGGCCTTTCTTGCCATTTTTATATTCTGACAAGTATTCTCAGGTTCCAAGATTATGTATTAATTTACCATTTAAATAATGTATATGAATAAGGACTTTCTTGACATTTTGCAACCAACAGCAAGCAAGCAAACCAAGCACAATGAGTAGAATGGTGAGGTATGCGTGTGCCAAGTCACGTCTGACTCTGTGCAATCCCATGGACTGCAGCCTGCCAGGCTGCTCTGTCCATGGGATTATTTAGGCAAGAATACTGGAGTGGATTGCCATGCTCCCTCCAGGGGCTCTTCCCAACCTAGGGATAGAACCCACGTATCTTATGCCTCCTACACCGACAAGCCGGTTCTTTACCACTAGCGTCACCTGGGAAGCCCAAATGGTGAGGTAGTCATGCAGAGAACAGTCCATCAATCACCCATCACTCCCCGTTTAAAACTTTAGTTTCAGCCCTATCAGCCTAATTCTCTCAATAAATGTTTTCATGATCAGAAAATATTATAAATTTGAACTTGTAAACCATATGTATGATCATGTGTGTGTATGCTTAGTCGCTCAGTTGTGTCCGACTCTTGGCGACTCCATGGACTGCAGCCCTCAGGCTTCTCTGTCCATGGGGATTTTCCAGGCAAGAATATTGGAGTGGGTTGCCATTTCCGTCTCCAGGGGATCTTCCTGACCCAGGGATCGAACCTAGGTCCCCTGCATTGCAGGCAGAGTCTTTCTTGTCTGAACCACCAGGGAAGCCCATGTATGGTCATAACATGCCATTTTTATGTTTATATATTGGTTTTAGGTAAAACTATATTAAAAAAAAGTTTGAAAAGAATTGCTTTTAGAGCTATAAACAGTAAGTCTCAATTCTCTTTCACATGCTGCCCTGAATTTAGCAATAACAACCTTGTCAGACCTGAGAGAAACCTTGGTGTTAATCTAGTTTCGTCTCTTATCTTCATTGATTTGTTAGCTAAGGCCCAGAGAAGTCAAGCGAGTCTATCAAAGTCACATGCTTGGGTAAGAACAGAGCCAGAAAAACCCAGGGCTTTCCTACAGTGAGTGCTGCCACATGAAGTTCTCCTTCTCTGACCTGAGCAATTAATTGTGACTCTCAATTCACTCAAACATTTGTTAAAAAGGCAGGATTGCCCACAAAATGTTTTCCAATGTGAAAACTAGGTCAAACTATTTACTTTTGAGATGCAGCTTTCTTATGTATAAAATAAGGACAAATAATACCTTGTAGCTTTCTTTTGACTAGAAAGGCTATCATACTGTTCAGTTCAGTTCAGTCGTTCAGTCGTGTCCGACTCTTTGCAACCCCATGAATCGGAGCACACCAGGCCTCCATGTCCATCACCAACTCCCTGAGTTCACTCAGACTCACGTCCATCAAGTCAGTGACGCCATACAGCCATCTCATCCCCTGTCGTCCCCTTCTCCTCCTGCCCCCAATCCCTCCCAGCATCAGAGTCTTTTCCAATGAGTCACAACTACACATGAGGTAGCCAAAGTACTGGAGTTTCAGCTTTAGCATCATTCCTTCCAAAGAAATCCCAGGGCTGATCTCCTTTAGAATGGACTGGTTGGATTCTGCTGCAGTCCAAGGGACTCTCAAGAGTCTTCTCCAACACCACAGCCCAAAAGCATCAAATTCTTCAGCGCTCAGCCTTCTTCACAGTCCAACTCTCACATCCATACATGACCACAGGAAAAACCATAGCCTTGACTAGATGGACCTTTGTTGGCAAAGTAATGTCTCTGCTTTTGAATATGCTATCTAGGTTGGACATAACTTTCCTTCCAAGGAGTAAGCATCTTTTAATTTCATGGCTGCAGTCACCATCTGCAGTGATTTTGGAGCCCAAAAAATAAAGTCTGACACTGTTTCCACTGTTTCCCCATCTATTTCCCATGAAGTGATGGGACCAGATGCCATGATCTTCGTTTTCTGAATGTTGAGCTTTAAGCCAACTTTTTCATTCTCCTCTTTCACTTTCATCAGGAGGCTTTTTAGTTCCTCTTCACTCTCTGCCATAAGGGTGGTGTCATCTGTATATCTGAGGTTATTGATATTTCTCCCGGCAATCTTGATTCCAGCTTGTGCTTCTTCCAGCTCAGCGTTTCTCATGATGTACTCTGCATATAAGCTAAATAAGCACGGTGATAATATACAGCCTTGACATACTCCTTTTCCTATTTGGAACCAGTCTGTTGTTCCCTGTCCAGTTCTAACTGTTGCTTCCTGACCTGCATACAGATTTCTCAAGAGGCAGGTCAGATGGTCTGGTATTCCTGTCTCTTTCAGAATTTCCCACATTTTATTGTGATCCACACAGTCAAAGGCTTTGGCATAGTCAATAAAGCAGAAATAGATGTTTTTCTGGAACTCTTTTGCTTTTTCCATGATCCAGCAGATGTTGGCAATTTGATCTCTGGTTCCTCTGCCTTTTCTAAAACCAGCTTGAACATCAGGAAGTTCACAGTTCACATATTGCTGAAGCCTGGCTTGGAGAATTTTGAGCTTTACTAGCATGTGAGATGAGTGCAATTGTGCAGTAGTTTGAGCATGTTTTGGCATTGCCTTTCTTTGGGATTGGAATGAAAACTGATGTTTTCCAGTCCTGTGGCCACTGCTGAGTTGTCCAAATTTGCAGGCAGATTGACTGCAGTGCTTTCACAGCATCATCTTTCAAGATTTGAAATAGCTCAACTGGAATTCCATCACCTCCACTAGCTTTGTTTGTAGTGATGCTTTCTAAGGCCCCCTTGACTTCACATTCCAGGATGTCTGGCTCTAGGTGAGTGATCATACCATCGTGATTATCTGGGTCGTGAAAATCTTTTTTATACAGTTCTTCTGTGTATTCTTGCCACCTCTTCTTGATATCTTCTGCTTCTGTTAGGTCCATACCATTTCTGTCCTTTATCGAGCCCACCGTTGCATGAAATGTTCCCTTGGTATCTCTAATTTTCTTGAAGGGATCTCTAGTCTTTCCCATTCTGTTGTTTTCCTCTATTTCTTTGCATTGATCGCTGAGGAAGGCTTTCTTATCTCCTCTTGCAATTCTTTGGAACTCTGCATTCAAATGTTTATACCTTTCCTTTTCTCCTTTGCTTTTTGCTTCTCTTCTTTTCACAGCTATTTGTAAGGCCTCCCCAGACAGCCATTTTGCTTTTTTGCATTTCTTTTCCATGGGGATGGTCTTGATCCCTGTCTCCTGTACAATGTCACGAACCTCCGTCCATCAGGCACTCGATCTATCAGATCTAGGCCCTTAAATCTGTTTCTCACTTCCACTGTATAATCATAAGGGATTTGATTTAGGTCATACCTGAATGGTCTAGTGGTTTTCCCTACTTTTTTCAATCTAAGTCTGAATTTGGTAATAAGGAGTTCATGATCTGAGCCACAGTCAGCTCCTGGTCTTGTTTTGGTTGACTGTATAGAGCTTCTCCATCTTTGGCTGCAAAGAATATAATCAATCTGATTTTGGTGTTGACCATCTGGTGATGTCCATGTGTAGAGTGTTCTCTTGTGTTGTTGGAAGAGGGTGTTTGCTATGACCAGTGCATTTTCTTGGCAAAACTCTATTAGTCTTTGCCCTGCTTCATTCCGTATTCCAAGGCCAAATTTGCCTGTTACTCCAGGTGTTTCTTGACTTCCTACTTTTGCATTCCAGTCCCCTATAATGAAAAGGACATCTTTTTTGGGTGTTAGTTCTAAAAGGTCTTGGAGGTCTTCATAGAACCGTTCAACTTCAGCTTCTTCAGCGTAACTGGTTGGGGCATAGACTTGGATTACTGTGATATTGAATGGTTTGCCTTGGAAATGAAGAGAGATCATTCTGTCGTTTTTGAGATTGCATCCAAGTACTGCATTTCGGACTCTTTTGTTGACCATGATGGCTACTCCATTTCTTCTGAGGGATTCCTGCCCACAGTAGTAGATGTAAAGGTCATCTGAGTTAAATTCGCCTGTTCCAGTCCATTTTAGTTCGGTGATTCCTAGAATGTCGACATTCACTCTTGCCATCTCTTGTTTGACCACTTCCAATTTGCCTTGATTCATGGACCTGACATTCCAGGTTCCTATGCAATATTGCTCTTACAGCATCGGACCTCGCTTCTATCTCCAGTCACATCCACAGCTGGGTATTCTTTTTGCTTTGGCTCCATCCCTTCATTCTTTCTGGAGTTATTTCTCCACTGATCTCCAGTAGCATATTGGGCACCTACTGACCTGGGGAGTTCCTCTTTCAGTATCCTATCATTTTGCCTTTTCATACTGTTCATGGGGTTCTCAAGGCAAGAATAGTGAAGTGGTTTGCCATTGCCTTCTCCAGTGGACCACATTCTGTCAGATCTCTCCACCATGACCCTCCTGTCTTGGGTTGCCTCACGGGCATGGCTTAGTGTCATTGAGTTAGACAAGGCTGTGGTCCTAGTGTGATGAAATTGACTAGTTTTCTGTGAGTATGGTTTCAGTGTGTCTGCCCTCTGATGCCCTCTTGCAACACCTACCATCTTACTTGGGTTTCTCTTACCTTGGGCGTGGGGTATCTCTTCATGGCTGCTCCAGCAAAGTGCAGCTGTTGCTCCTTACCTTGTACGAGGGGTATCTCCTCACCTCCGCCGTTCTGACCTTCAACGTGGGATAGCTCCTCTAGGCCCTCCTGTGCCCGCGCAGCCACCACTCCTTGGATGTGGGGTTGGTCCTCCTGGCCGCTGCCCCTTTCTCGGGCGTGGGGTTACTCCTCCCGGCCACCGCCCCTGGCCTTGGTGTGGGGTAGCTCCTCCTGGCCGCTGCCCCTGGCCTCGGGCGTGGGGACGTGGCGCTCCTCTAGGCCACCGCCCCTGGCCTCAGAAGCGGGGTAGCTCCACTCAGCCGCCGCCCCTGACCTCGGACTTGGGTAGCTCCTCTCAGCCGTTCCTGCGCGGTCACAGCCTGGCACTCTCGGTCGCTGCCCCTGACCTCGGACGTGGGGTAACTCCTCTTGGCCGCTACCCTTCGGGCATGGGGTCCTCCAGGATTCTGCCCCTGACCTCGGACGTGGGGGTAGCTCCTCCTGGCCACCACCCCTGGCCTCGGGTGTGGGGTAGCTCCTCCTGGCCGCCGCCCCTGGCCTCGGACACGGGGTAGCTCCTCCCGGCCGCCGCCCCTGACCTCGGACTTGCGTCGCTCCTCTCGGCGGTTCCTGCGCCGTCGCAGCGTCGCAGCCTGGCACTCTCGGTCGCTGCCCCTGACCTCGGACGTGGGGTAACTCCTCTTGGCCGCTGCCCTTTGGGCATGGGGTCCTCCCGGCCTCTGCCCCTGACGTCGGACGCGGGGTAGCTCCTCCCGGCCGCCGCCCCTGACGTCGGACGCGGGGTAGCTCCTCTCGGCCGCGCTTTAGTGCGCCGGTCGCAGCCGCCCGCGCTTTAGTGCGCCGGTCGCAGCCGCCCGCGCTTTAGTGCGCCGGTCGCAGCCGCCCGAGCTTTAGTGCGCCGGTCGCAGCCGCCCGCGCTTTAGTGCGCCGGTCGCAGCCGCCCGCGCTTTAGTGCGCCGGTCGCAGCCGCCATGCGCTTTAGTGCGCCCGTCGCAGCCGCCCATATTTAGTGCGCGATCGCAGCCGCCCGCGCTTTAGTGCGCCGGTCGCAGCCGCCCGCGCTTTAGTGCGCCGGTCGCAGCCGCCCGCGCTTTAGTGCGCCGGTCGCAGCCGCCCGCGCTTTAGTGCGCCGGTCGCAGCCGCCCGCGCTGTTCAGAACCATACTATTAGACCCACTGTCCCTTGGCTTTAAGTAAACAAATTAAGATTTATTGTCTTCAGAGTTCAGTCTATATACTTCTAGGTCAGGGTTCAGCAAAGTCGTGGCTTGTGGATCAAATCAAGCCTGATACCTGTTTTTAATCAATGCAGCTTCATTGGAACACAGCCACACCAGTTCATGTATGTATTGTCCATAACAGCTTTTATGTTACAACAGCAGAGATGACTAGTTGTGACTCAGACATTATGACCCAAAAGCCCCCAGATGTATTCCCATGCTGTTTTTGGAAAAATTTTGCTCCCCTGTGTTCTAGGTTGCTGAGATCATTTTGAAACTACTCTTGATTATTTCACTTAAGTATCATTCCATTATCTCTTTCCCTGAGCCAACTACAGATTTATCTCTAAGTTGTTCACAAAATATTTGGGCCTTGGGCAGGCACAGGGCACAAACACTTGAGAGTGCCTTCAGTTGACTGTGATTACTACTCACTGGACACACTTATCCAAAGAAGTATGAATACACTACCTGAGGCCATCGCCTAGTTTTCATTTGTCAGCTACATCATGTAACTGTTAAATGCTTTTCTCATTAGAAGATGAGGTCCAGACTCCAAGTGATCACTGTTTTTCCCTTCCCAGTGGGCTTCAAACGAACTTTGTTGTTTCTGTATCCTTCAACTCCACTTTAGCCCCATCTTTTGAAATCTGAATTCTTCATCTAATTATACTTTTCTGGCAGCTCTCCTACTACCCAGATAGAGACTGGTTATCTGTCAACAAATCTGATTATTCTTCCGAGCTTTCTTTTTGATCTCGGTGCCCAAGTGACTGAGTTCTAGTCAATGGAAGGATTGCAAAAGTGATGTGTGCTTCTTCCAGGCCTGGCCCACAAGGGCATCCCACTGATGACCCTCCATGGTCCTTTGCTTTCACAGCCTGGAAGCAGATGAACACAAAGACCTTAGAAGACATTTGTTAAAGATGACCATGAGATAGAAGGAAGCCAGGTCCCTGGATCTTCTCTTAGACGGGAGCCACCCACCACTGAGGAACATCAGTTTCAGACTTGAACAAGAAATAAACTTGTATTTAAGCCACTATCTATGTTTCGAGGTTTGCTTGTTATAAAAGAGAGGGTAATTTTACAAGTTTTCTATAATTCTCAGCATATCACTACCACAGGCTCTATGACTGCATATCGAAATATCCTCATAACCAGTTTTCTGGACAAAGAGGTTACAAGTCATGCAAAGTGGATGTAAGGGGTCTTTCACTATGTCCTCACCTACCTTTGCCTAAATTTCCATGTCACAGTTTTTGTTTTGTATTTTCTAGTAGTTCATTCATTTAAAAAAAAAAAATAATGCCCAGAGGTTTGTGAACTGATTCAATCATTCAACAGATGTGGTGCCCTCACTAGGCACCAAGTAAGTGCTAAACCAGACAGACATACTTCTGCTTCTAGTAATTCCTGATTAGTATTCTTAAAGAACTCAGTAAACACTGGTGAGACACAGTTTCCTCAGCTATCATCACACTGGGATAGCAAAGGTGACCTAGTGTCTAATGAAAACAGTATAAGTTCATGACATTTGACACAGGCCTGACATATGATCGGTGCTCTGTTGGGAAGGAAGAAAACTTTCCTCTACCCTTCTAGGTTCCCTTGTCTAAACTAAGAATTAAATTGATGTGTAGCTCATTCATTCTTTTTTTGTGGGGGCAAGGGCTGCACTGTATGTGGGATCCCAGTTCCCCAAACAGGGATCAAACCCATACCCCCTGCATTGGGAGCACAGTGTCTTAACCACTGGACTGCCAGGGAAGTCTGGCACATTCATTCTTAACTGAGAAAAGCAAAGCAAATAGGCGCAGTTGTTCTGTCTATTAATAGTTCAGCAATGTACATCTTCCTCAAGAAGAGAGCCTCACTCTTCCTTCTTATTTTCCTTTATTTTAGGACTTCCCTTTTCATAGAATGATGCTAGTTGGCTGGTTCCTTTAGTGTTTCTGCAAACTCACTCTGGGTTTTAGCCTTTCTGACACTCTTCACAGTTTTATGCCACCCTTTTTTCTTGGTTAACATGCCCTTCCTACTCATCTGTTTCAGGTTCAAAGTTGAGAGAACATGGTAAGTCACTGAGTTCTCCCCATTTTGTTTTCTCAATAAGATTAGTTATTACTTTGATATTTTGGAATGCTACCATCTTTCCTCTCTTTAGTGCTAATCTTTGACATTTGATTAAAATGTCTTATTTATTATCTGTCTGGTCAGGGAAGTTCCACATGCCATATGTCGTGGCCAAAAATTTTAAGTCTATTTGCTGTTGCTATTGTTGGGCTTCCCTGGTGGCTCAGATGGTAAAGAATCCACCTGCCAATGCAGAAGACTGGGGCTTGATCCTGGGTTGCGGAGATCCCCTGGAGAAAGAAATGGCAACCCCTCCAAGCAAGAATATATTCTTGCTTGAAGAATTCCATGGACAGAGGAGCCTGATGGGTTTCTGATGAGTCCAGGGGGTCGCAAAGAGTCAGACATGACTGAGAAACTTTCAGTCCCCTAGTGGCATTCAACAAGGACAGGGACTCCCTTCACTGCTTAGAACAAGGCCCAGCACACAGTAGACACGCAAGTATTGTATCTGTTGAATGAATGGATGAGTGAAATCATGTCCATCTTTTCTCTAAATTTGATCCCAACTTACTTTTCTATAACTCAAGACACAGATGTAATTAAGTCTAGCTTACTCCCTCTCTTTATTATTTAGGAGTACCAACTATCCAACTCTATTCTCTCAAATTGCAGTTCTCAGCCTTGGCTACACATTTTAGGACTCCTGTGGATCTTCTGAAATCCCAGTGCTCAGGTCACACTCCAGATCAGTGAAATCCAAATCTCTTAGAGGTGGGATACAGACCTTAGGAGGGACACTGCCTAGGTGACTGCAGTGTGTAGCCAAGATTAAGAATCGCCACTGGGCTCCTGTTGTTTCTGTAATACAGTTTTCTTTCCTGTTAGTGAAAATTAAGTTGAGAAACCAGTAATGATTATGACATCATCTTGTGAGGGATCCTGAGATAATAATAATGAACATTTCTCAATTGCTTACTATGTTGGGCATTGTACTAAGGATTTTTCTTATATTATTTCCTTTGATCTCAAGTCCTCCCTGAGAGGAAAGATAATTAGCCCCACTTTGTAAACAAGGTTACTGGTAACCTCAGGAAGGTAAAAGAAAGTTCTCTCTTTCATGGGCGATTTTGCCTCCCAGTAGTGTTACAAGATAAAATACTGGTTATTGTTTAGTCACTAAGTTGTGACTGACTCTTCTGAAACCCTATGGACTGTAGCCCACCAGGCTCCTCTCTCCATGGGATTTCCCAGGCAAGAATACTGGAGTGGGTTGCCATTCCCTTCTCCAGAGGATCTTCCCAACCCAGGGATCAAACCCATGTCTCCTGCATTGGCAGGTGGATTCTTTACCACTGAGCCACCAATGCTATGCTATGCTAAGTCACTTCAGTCGTGTCTGACTGTGTGTGACCCCATAGACAGCAGCCACCAGGCTCCCCCGTCCCTGGGATTCTCCAGGCAAGAACACTGGAGTGGGTTGCCATTTCCTTCTCCAATGCATGAAAGTGAAAAGTGAAAGCGAAGTCGCTCAGTCGTGTCCGACTCTTTGCAACCCCATGGACTGCAGCCTACAAGGCTCCTCCATCCATGGGATTTTCCAGGCAAAAGTACTGGAGTGGGGTGCCATTGCCTTCTCCACTGAGCCACCAAGGAAGCCCTCAAATACAGGATTCCCAGTTAAATTTGAATTTCACATAAAGTACACATAATTTTTAAATAAAATTTTATACCAAATTTTGCATGGAACATACTCATACCCAAATGTCATTTGTTGTTCACCAGAAATTCCAATTTACCTGGGTGTTCTCTAAATCTGGTGACCCCACCCCCAGGGAACATTTAGCTATGTTTGGAGATATTTCTGGTTGTCAAATGGAGGGCGTGTTCCTGGCATATAAGTAGGTGGAGGCCAAGTATGCTCCTTAAGATCTTACAATGTTCAGGACAGCTCCCACAAAAAAGAGTCATCCAGCTTTAAATGCCAACAGTGCCAAGGTGGAGAAACCCAGATCTAATAGATGGTGGGAAAGATAATTGCATTATGCCTCTGGCAACTTTTATAGTTTGTCCTCAGACAGCCTTATTTCATCCTCTGCCTAGCTAAAATAATATTTAAGATTTTTTATATTTGCATTAGTATGTTGTGCCTAGGGATAGCATGTTTCTATGGATCCTGATACCTCTTTGGGATCAGGCTATGGCCACTTGCTGAAATATCTTTCTGTGCTTTCTCTTTCAGCCCCACATTTTTACTTACTGTTTCAAAATCTATGTGGTCCCAACTAAGATGCCTACTCGCTGAAGTCCTCTTTGCACCAATCTGACTTAGCTACAGTTAGCACAGAGAAATCTGAGACTGAAAGAAAGATGTAATTAAAAAAACCCCAGACAGCAAAGGGACAAGACAGATGCATGCAAAATAGTTTATTGCTAACAGAATGATGCTTCTGTAGAAAACAAATTTGTATGTTGTGAACACCATTAGCACAAATGACAAGTATTTGATAACTTCTAAAGAAAAGACTCTGATGCTGAGAAAGATTAAAGCAGGAGGAGAAGGGGACAACAGAGGACAAAATGGTTGGATGGCATCACCAACTCAATGGACACGAGTTTGAGCAAGCTCTGGGAGATGATTAAGGACAGGGAAGTCTGGCATGCTGCAGTCCCTGGGGTTGTAAAGAGTAGGACACGACTGAGCTACTGAACAACAACAAAGATGTGCTATCTGCAGGTGTTTTTTCGAAACTTCAGCAAAAGAACACTGAAATGAATTTTCCTCAGTGATTTTATAGAACATGCATTTATGAGCTTGTCATGAAAAAATCTAAGTCGATTTATTTTATAGTATGCATATATTCTAATTTGATTTTAGAATCTTAAAAAGCATTCTGGGTATTCTTTCAAGCACTGTGACCAAACATAGGTTGTATTTGGTACAAAGTTTTAACTATTTCTTAAACATTGAACCCTGTGCCAGAATTTGAATTTCAAAAGATTTATCTTTTTCAGGTGTAATTTTAACACACTCACTTTAGGGTGTTTCTAAAAATTGATTTGCAAGGTAACAGATGTCAACTTTATGCCCCCAAAGGTTAGAGTTTGAGTTACTTCCCAAAGTAAAAATCACTTGCTATTCAGACTTAAAAAAAAAAAAAAAATATATATATATATACACACTTATTTCTATTATTTCTAAATAGAGGATTACTGTGTTTTAAAATCATCACATTCGCTTTATTTCTCCAAAAAGAAGAGACCATGAGTTTTGGATAATATAAAGAGTTCTATCCAAAGGTTCTCTTATCTGCATTAGCTAGAGATAATAATAATTATCACAATAGTCTTATACACATATACAGTTAGTTGAAATACACACACACATATATACAATTAAGTATAATTGCTTCTTAATAAATATAAATTCTTTCTGCTGCTCAAAATTTAATATTGAATGTTTATAAGATATGTATTTGGCGTTTCTGGACACACTTTATGTGTCTGTCTCTGAAACTATTAGTTGACTGTCTCTGTTAATTTGACTTTTCTACTCCACTCTCTTCTGGTTCATTTCATAAATATCCTAAACAGATACATCAATTCTTAATAGAAGGCATCAACTGACAGTTTACACACCAGAACTCTTTGAACTCCTTGCCCCCAAATCCTCATCTTATTCTATCAATTCTAAACTACCATGCTAAGATACCTCAGTTCAGTTCAGTTCAGTCGCTCAGTTGTGTCCGACTCTTTGTGACCCCATGAATTGCAGCACGCCAGGCCTCCCTGTCCATCACCAACTCCCGGAGTTCACTCAAGTTCATGTCCATCGAGTCAGTGATGCCATCCAGCCATCTCATCCTCTGTCGTCCCCTTCTCCTCCTGCCCCCAATCCCTCCCAGCATCAGAGTCTTTTCCAGTGAGTCAACTCTTCGCATGAGGTGGCCAAAGTACTGGAGTTTCAGCTTTAGCATCAGTCCTTCCAAAGAACACCCAGGACTGATCTCCTTTAGAATGGACTGGTTGGCTCTCCTTGCAGTCCAAGGGACTCTCAAGAGTCTTCTCCAACACCACAGTTCAAAAGCATCAATTCTTTGGTGCTCAGCGTTCTTCACAGTCTAACTCTCACATCCATACATGACCACTGGAAAAACCATTACCCAGTCCTAACCAAGTTGTTACACTGAAAGATCTGCTTTAAATTTGAAAATCTCAAAAATCGCAACTATTACTCCCCTAGTCTTCTCCCCCATCCCAACACAAGGCACTTCAAAGGCTCTGTTGAGTCTCTCTACCACAATAAACTCAGATTTGTCTTACAAAAAGGTAGTTTTAGGGATATTTCAGGGAGCCAACTTTTGACATTAGATTATGAATTCCTAAAGGGTTTCCCAGGTGATGCTAGTGGTAAAGAACCCGCCTGCCAATGATGTAGATGTAAGATATGTGGATTCAGTCCCTGGGTCAGGAAAATCCCCTGGAGGAGGAAATGGCAACCCATTCCAGTATTCTTGCCTGGAGAATCTCATGGATAGAGGAGCCTGGAGGGCTACAGTCCATAGGATCGCAAAGAGTTGGACATGACTGAAGTGACTTAGCACACACATGAATTCCTAAAAGGTTGCGTCTAATGTCTCACTAATCTTACCTGCAGTATCTGTACAGGGTTTCTCTGGGCAGGTGGTTATCAAAATGTTATCTTCAGAACAGCAGCAGCAGCAGCAGCATCTAGGATCTTGTAAGAAATAAAAATTCTCAGGCTTCAACTCAGCTCCATCAGAGGACTGGTGGAACCCAGAAATCTGTGTTTTAACCAGCTCTCCAGAGGATCCTGATGTACTCTCAAGTTGCAGAACTACCATAGATCATAGCAGATTGTCAATACACAAGAATGTGATGAGTGTCAAGGGGAAGTACGGTAATTCCCAGTTAAAGTAGATAAAGTACAAGACCGCTTTTTGGAGGAAGTGACAACAGGGACTTGAAGGATTGGTAAAAATAGTAGAATGTAGTTAACTGTGGCTGAATAAAGTAGGGTTTAAGGGTACTGGGCCAGAGAACAGAAAATGGAAAGAGGCTGAAGCTAAATTGTGAACATCTAAGGAATGTGGACCTCTTTGTGATTATAGTTGAGGGTCACTGATAGTCACAATGCACTTAGGGATACCGTGTGTTACGGGGAAAATAATTCTGTGCTTCAGTGGAAAGCTATGCAGTGTCTAGAGTACACTCTTCTGGATTATCTAATTTTGATTCTATGGAAGCAGATTTACAACTCTGTAAAGTGTAAAAGCTGATAGCTATGCAAAATTATTCTAGTCTATAAACAAAGACATTCTTGTTTTGCAAGTTCTGTCCAAGAGACTTTGAATTGACTTTCTTCAGCAACAGTGGAAGTGTGTCCCCATGTGCACACGCATTCCAATAAGCCGTGTCTATGTCTACTTGGATTCTCCTTTAAGTTGGCTGTAACATCTTTTTGTAGCATCTTATTGCTTCCTTAAGTAATGAGTTAAGTAAAGTATTTAACACGTTCATTTTTATATTGGTCTTGATGTTACCTTTTTGAGGGGGAAATCATCCTTAAATAGTACTCTCTGCCTGGAGGAGGGCATGGCAACCCACTCCAGTATTCTTGCCTACAAGAATCCCCATGGACAGAAAAGCCTAGTGAGCTACAGTCTATGGGGTTGCAAAGAATCGGACACACAACTGAGTAAGCACAGCAGCACAGTACTCCTTGACCATCTTATTTCTCTGTTTTTTGTTTTTTTTGTTTTTTTTTAAATATGATATTCTTTTAAAATAGCAAAAGGATATATAATAGTTATTAATTGTATATTTATTAATTTGGGGGCTATGAAACTTTGCATCATGCTTCCTATAAAACTCATCTCCAGTAATAAAGGTATTTTAGAGCTTTTGAAATATTGTTATATTTTATGATAATAATTTTAACAGTAGGAAAAACTCTTAGGAAAAACAACAAGTTGTTCTAATAATAATCCTCCAGACAAAGATGATAATATTGTGCTATGCTGAGGCAAAACAAACAAGCTAAGGAGTGGAAGAGGTTTGCAGACAAATCTCAATTATTAGAGAAATGCAAATCAAAACTATAATGAGGTATTACCTCACACTCATCAGAATGGCCATCATCAAAAAGTCCACAAATAATAAATGCTGGTGAGGGTGTGAGAATACGGAACCCTCCTACACTGTTGCTGGAAATGTAAATTGGTGCAGCCACTATGGAAAATAGTGTGGAGGTTCCTCAAAAAACTAAAAATAGAGTTGTCATATGATCCAGCAATCCCACTCCTGGGCATATATCCATAAAAGGTGAAAACTCTTAATTGCAAAAATACATGCACCCCAATGTCCATAGCAGCACTATTTACAATAGCCAAGATATAGGAGAAACATAAATACACATCCACTGATGAATGGATAAAGAAGATGTGGTATATACACAGTATATTGTGCATATTTGCAGCAACATGGACGGACCTAGAGATTATGATACTAAGTGAAGTAAGTCTGAAAGAGAAAGACAAGCACCATGTTATCACTTATGCGGAGAATCTAGAATATGACACAAATAGGTTTATTTACAAAATAAAAACAGACTCACAGACATAGAAAACAAACTTACGTGGTAAAGGAAAAGGGAGGGGGTGAATTACGAGCATGGGATTGGCAGATAAAAACTCTTCTATTTAAAACAGATAGACAACAAGGTCCTACTGTTCCCTGTCACAGGGAACTATATTCAATATCTTGTAATAAACAATAATGGAAAAGAATATGAAAATGAATATAGCTGTATATAGATATTAATATATATAGAAATATATCTGAATACTTTGCTCCAGACCAGAACTAACACAACACTGTAAGTCAGTGATACTTCAATAAAAAAAGAGAAAAGCTCGTAGTTTAACTAACAGGTTTTTGAGGGCTAATGAGCAATACGGAAAATTTCATAAGAGGCTGTTTTCATGGAAAGAACAGAGAAAGAAAGACTAGGTGACTGGCCATCTACCAGGAAGAATAGGAAGAGGGAGAAAAAAAGATCTTAAGTCAAAATAAAAAACCACAGACATCTAACAAAGCAGCTTTTTATAAATAGGGAGACTCTGGGGGCACAACCTAAATTACAGAAGTGTACGGAGCAGCACCTGAGTGTCAGTCATTCTCTGATTCAAAGTCAGCACCCAGATTTCCTTCACTGTCCCATTATTCATTTATTCCTCCAAATACAGATTCATCAAAGGAAAACCTTAGATCTAAGTTATTCCATCAAATCCAAGCCAATAGACCAAATACAGCGCCACGCTGGGAAAACTACTTGGGGTTCAAATGGGAAGGTTTCTGGAAGCACCTTGCTCACTCATCCTCTGACTCACTCACAAGGCAGCCACTGAACCAGTCAGGCGTCGGTTGTTCATCTGTAAACAGTATAATGTCTGCATCTGGGGATGTTGGCAGAGTTCATTACTTAGTCTTTGAGAACCACTCTTTGGTGTCTACAGGAAGGAGCCAGAAAATATAAAACATATTGCCACAAATACTGCCATTTAATAAGCTGCAAAAGTACTTGGTTTCTCTTTTTAATAGCTCATGGGATTCTCTTTTATCCCCTTTTCCAGAAACAAACAAAAAAAATGATATGCTTTTCAGTGGTTAGATACATGAAGGGTTTATATGATGTTGAAAGGAATGCCTTTCTATATGACAAATACATACCAGCTTAAAGGGTTTGCTATTGATCACGTAACATCAAAGGACCTTAGTCTGCACTTACAAGCATAGACTCTCAACAGAATGAGATCAGTACAGGACTCTATTAAATGCCTGATTTGGATGACTATGCAGCTCAACATTCCATCAATCAACCATTAAACTGAAGAATGCCACAAGAGAGGAAACATGGGGCGAGATCAGAGGCATCACCAACTGCTTTTTCTTGTTTTTAAACACAACGAAGGCATTAAATCTAAGACCAACAGCCCAGAGTATTCACAAAGCATAACATCTACCACAGAATCAATTTTGAGAAAGGGAGCTTGGCAGATTTTTTTTAAGTCTTCTGGTTTTTACCAGGACTATATCTAAAATTGCCCACAGACCAAAAAATATGTGCTAATAACAGCACATATTTAAATCCTTTGGAGAAAATGGTATCTTGTTACATGATTAACCCTTTTTACTATAAGAAACTTCTACTAGTTATTTTTACAATTTCTAGGACATAAGTTCATTTATTTTGATTTTTTTATTATTTATTTTATTTTTTAAATTTTATTTTATTATTTAACTTTACAATATTGTATTGGTTTTGCCATTTATCAAAAGGTATACATGTGTTCCCCATCCTGAACCCTCCTCCCTCCTCCCTCCCCATACCATCCCTCTGGGTCATCCCAGTGCACCAGCCCAAGCATCTAGTATTGTGCATCGAACCTGGACTGGCAACTCGTTTCACATATGATATTATACATGTTTCAATGCCATTCTCCCAAATCATCCCACCCTCGCCCTCTCCCACAGAGTCCAAAAGACTGTTCTATACATCAGTGTCTCTTTTGCTGTCTCATATACAGGGTTATTGTTACCATCATTCTAAATTCCATATATATGTGTTAGTATACTGTATTGGTGTTTTTCTTTCTGGCTTACTTCACTCTGTATAATAGGCTCCAGTTTCATCCACCTCATTAGAACTGATTCAAATGCATTCTTTTTAATGGCTGAGTAATACTCCAGTGTGTATATGTACCACAGCTTTCTTATCCATCCATCTGCTGATGGACATCTAGGTTGCTTCCATGTCCTGGCTATTATAAACAGTTCTGCAATGAACATTGGGGTACACGTGTCTCTTTCAATTCTGGTTTCCTCAGTGTGTATGCCCAGCAGTAGGATTGCTGGGTCATAAGGCAGTTCTATTTCCAGTTTTTTAAGGAATTTCCACACTGTTCTCCATAGTGGCTGTACTAGTTTGCATTCCCACCAACAGTGTAAGAGGGTTCCTTTTTCTCCACACCCTCTTCAGCATTTATTGCTTGTAGCTTTTGGATCACAGCCATTCTGACTGGCGTGAAATGGTACCTCATAGTGGTTTTGATTTGCATTATTTTGATATTTTAAAAAAATGTATGAAATATTCTAACACACTAAAAAGTTGACACAAGAGCATAATAACTAATAGGACAGTTTCAAACATTTCCAAGATTTTACCACATTAGTATCACTTACTGCTACTGTCTTTGCCAAAATGTTTTAAAGCAAATTCCAGCCATATTATTTCACCCCTATATACCTTGGTATTCATGTCTACATTTTAAAAGATTTGGGAACTTCCCTTGTGGTCCAGTGGCTAAGACTCCAAGCACCCAACACGGTGGCCTGGGTTCGATCCCTGGCTGGAGAACTAGATCCCATATGCCACAACAAAGATCAAAGATTCCAGGTGCTGCACCTAAGACCTGGTGCCACCTCATAAATAAATACACAAAATATAAAAAAGCAGTAAAATAAGTAATTTGGACATTAATCATTAACCATTAGGTGCCTTTCTGTTGTTCAGTCTCTCAGTCATGTAGGACTCTTTGAGACCTCATGGACTGCAGCACGCCAGGCTCCTCTGCCCATCACCATCTCCTGGAGCTCCCTCAAACTCATGTCCGTCAAGTCAGTGATGCCATCCAACCATCTCGTCTTCTGTTGTCCCCTTCTTCTCCTGCCTTCAATCTTTCCTTAGGGTCTTCTCTAATGTGTCAGCTCTTCACATCAGGTGGCCAAAGTATTGGAGCTTCAGCTTCAGCATCAGTCCTTCCAATGATATTCAGGGTTAATTTCCTTTAGGATTGACTGGTTTGATCTCTTTGCAGTCCAGGGACTCTCAAGGGTCTTCTCCAGCACCACAGTTCAAAAGCACCAATTCTTCAGCGTTCAGCTTTCTTTACGGGCCAATTCTCACATCCATACATGACTACTGGAAAAACCATAGCTTTGACTATATGGACCTTTGTTGGAACCTTTGATAGGTTTCCTTATCACACCAAATAAAATTAGCATTTAGAAGCCAAGAACTAGTCCGTGCCCAATTTCTCCAATAGGTGAAAAAGTCTTTTTGCACTTGGCTTGTGGAATCACAATCCAAACAAGATCTACCTGTTACAATTATTTCAGTCTCTAGTCATCTAGACCAGTGCTTTGCAAACTCTAACGTGCAAATGAATCACTTAGGGATCTTAAGATTCAGTAAGACCTGAAACAGGATCTGAGATATCCTCTGTCTAGGTGGTGTCAGTGTTGCTGGACTCAAAATGGAGCGTATTTGAAGCAGTAAGATACAAGCAAAGGCTCTGCTGGTGTTTGTTTTGTGCATGCCAATGGCTTGTTGCAGAAACAGGTCACTGATGCTGGGCTATAGCCCATGGTCTGAATTTCCATGTTTGTCTCCATTTGGTATTATTTATTCCTCTTCTAATATCATTAGTTTCTGTGAATAATGTTTGCTCTAAACCTCGAATAGATTCAATCTCACCTATTTCCACATGAATATCTTAAGGAGTATTATTTGATTCAAAGTACTATTCAATCTGTATGAATATCACATGCTTTATGGCAACTGCTGTGTTAAATAGCTGGTTCTAGAGTCAGATTTCTGTGATTCAACTTCACCTCTATCACTTACTATTTATACAACTTTGGAAAAGTTAATTTTTCCCGACTCAGTTTCCTTATCTGTAAAATGAGTATAATAATGCTCTCCTCTTACAGAGTAACCAAAGAATGATGTGGCATTTGTTTGAGAAATGTAAACTATTATTATTGTTATTGATTATGTAATCTTTTTATTCCAAGTTAAAATATTTTAGTTTCTGAGACTTCCTTCTAAGTTCTAAAACTAACTCCTCAGTTCTTCCTTCATTTTAGGCTCCCCTAGAAGCTATAGCTTTTCTCTCCTTCTGTATAGTGCAGATTATAGAACTGGGCAGGATCCTAAGGGGGAGAATATTATTTGTTTTTGGAGGATTTCCTTTCCATGCTTTTTCAGGGTATCATAACTAGAAATTAAGACTTTAAAAAATATTAGATCAACTCGAGTAAGTCTTTCGAAAAGTATCAGTTCTTGGCAGTTCATTAATAAAATTTAGGTAATAAAATTGTACAATATGAAATGGCCCAAATCACCCATCTTAAGTGGATACCATAAAACTAAGGAAACTTGTTGTTCATGCATATAATCTTACATAAAGTATAGAACTTTTTGTACATTATCAGTAATTGATACTAGGACTAGGGTTTAGTCAGAGAGCAAATCTTCAAGATTATTGAAGTTGAGTTGATGGGACACTCTGATATTTCCTTATCTCTCTTTTAACTTGTGAAGTTTGAAGAGAATCCCCAAATTAAACTTGATACTTTGGGAAATCTAAGAAGCTAGGGAAGAAAGCATAGGTCAATTCACAACAGCACAGTGCATTCCGAATTTTTTTATGAGTGACTATATATATGAACACAACACATGATTTATATGGACAAGAAGTCTGCAGCAGTAAGTTGAAACCATGACTTGTAAATTATTCCTTCTCTTCTAATAAATTGCATCAGCACAGAATCACTTAGAGTCATCTTTCATTGCAAGCAAGCTCTGGCACAGATGATCAGGGCCAAAAATAAATGAGGCAAGGAGCCCAATATTTTTCTACACTTTGCTCTTTTTCCTTTTGAGCTTGATTTTCTCAAATGACTTTCCTATGAGACAATGAATGTATTTGTTTCAGAGATGTATTCTCTTAGTTTAACGATATGGAGAGTGAGATAAGAAGGTAGAATTGGCAAAGAGTACTAGCAGCAAACCAAAATAATTGAAGAGAATAGTCTGAAAGTCAATTACTTTTGAAGACTTATTTGCAAGACAGCCATAGGATAGTGACATTACCATAATTTTACAATTATGTAGTGTTCGGGAATCAGTATTTACATGTGATACAAGTAAAGAAAAACTAGAAATCATATGTTAGACTATATAACTATGTCTAACAACACAGTAAAAATTTAAATGAAAAAAAGGTGGTATATAAAAAGTGCTCCCCCCTTTTTCAGTACCTATAATATATACACATCCATATATAGCACCTAAAACCACATGTAATATATACATGCACCCCACTCCAGTACTCTTGCCTGGAAAATCCCATGGATGGAGGAGCCTGGTGGGCTGCAGTCCATGGGTCGCTAGGAGTCGGACACGACTTAGCGACTTCACTTTCACTTTTCACTTTCATGCATTGGAGAAGGAAACAGCAACCCAATCCAGTGTTCTTGCCTGGAGAATCCCAGGGATGGCGGAGCCTGGTGGCTGCCGTCTATGGAGTCGCAAAGAGTCGGACACAACTGAAGCGACTTAGCAGCAGTAGCAGCAATATATACATACACACATATATATATACACACACATACAGCACCTAAACCAAATCCATACAGAATAAGAATTAGCTAACAATGACAATCCATCTATTATCAGATAATAGAGCATCGTATTAGGCAATTTGTTTCATTTTCAGACATTTGATTGCATTTAGCCTGAAATTACTGATTCAAAGCCAAACATAAAAAGGAATTAGATGGAATAAGTCTACTTAGAAACAAGGTTGAATTTTATTAAAATTAAAATTTAGAATTTAGGCCACAGAAATTTTCCAAATCATCCATGTAAAGATAAAGGTACAGAAGATGTATTATGTGACCCATCACCCACAGTGGATGCCACTGCAAAGCTAGGTATGTACTTATGTGATCACACCTGAAGGCAGTATTTGCTTCCACATTAAGCATTAAGATCATTATTTTATCCCCCCCCCAACCATTTATTAAAATCTGAATGGTGGGCCTAATTGGATTATGTTGTATCTTTCTTCATTCTTAACATTTGCAAGGACTTCCCTAGTAGTCTAGTGCTTAAGAATCCGCCTGTCAATGTAGGGGACATGGGTTTAATCTCTGTTCCAGGAAGGTTCCACAACTACTGAAACTCATGCCTAGAGCTCATGCCCTGAATAAGAGAAGCTATTGCAATGAGAAGTCTGTGCATTGCAACTAGGTCATTGCCCCTGCTCACTGCAACTAGAGAAAGCCCGCGCACAGGAATGAAGACACAGCACAGCCAAAAATAAATAAATAATATTTGCAAGATCTACATTTCCTAGGAAACCTTCTGCTTTCCCAAACTATATTTAATTTTAGTGACAGTGTATGTCTCTCCGTCGTGTCTGACTCTTTGTGATCCCATGGATTGCAGCCTGCCGGGCTCCTGTGTTCATGAGATTTCTCCAGGCAAGAATACTGGAGTGGGTTGCCATTCCCTTCTCCAGGGGAAATTCCCGATCGAGTGATCGAACTTGGGTCTCCGCCGTAGGATTCCTTACCATCTGAGCCACCAGGGAAACCTGTTTAGGTTTTAGGGACCATATCAATAACATTTTCTCAATGAGTGTAGACATTTTCTGTTTTCTTGTCCAGCATATGAACTAGAATATTCCCAGTGCTTCTGTTTTATTTCAGTTTCCAAACTGCAAGTCTTTAGCATATTTTTTCACAGTGTATTATGATGAGAAGCATAGCATTGTATAACGTGTCATAATAAATAGCAGACATAGCAATTTCTTCAGAAAACTTTACTGAAGGAGTTTTTTCAGATGGCGATTAAATCACTGCATCAGTAATATGTTCCCAAGTAAAAGTATGTTGAAAGTGATTGAACATTTATATGTTTTTATTTAGGCTCTTATCGTTCTTACTAGACTGATTATGATCTTCTATGACATGATCTAGCTCATTCCTGGCACACAGAGGCCATTCAATAAATATTTTTGAATGAATTAAATGAAAAAATATCAACAGACTCGATGAAAACATATTAATGTTCATTAAGTGCTCCAGTCTGGACTCATAGCCATGAAATATTCTACCTTTTACAATTCAATTTATAACTATTTAAAATTAAAGCCACAAAGACATTTTGATATTTATGAGTGTGTGTACCCCAAAAAGAGTAATGCTGCTAAGTCACTTCAGTTGTGTCAGACTCTGTGCGACCCCAAAGACGGCAGCCCACCAGGCTTGCCCGTCCCTGGGATTCTCCAGGCAAGAACACTGGAGTGGGTTGCCATTTCCTTCTCCAGTGCATGAAAGCAAAAAGTGAAAGTGAAGTCGCTCAGTCGTGTCCAACATCTAGCGACCCCATGGACTGCAGCCTACGAGGCTCCTCCGTCCATGGGATTTTCCAGGCAAGAATACTGGAGTGGGGTGCCATTGCCTTCTCCGAAAAGAGTAATAGATAAATGCAAAACAAGATGTATAAGGGTTCAAGGGTGACTATTTCTAAAAATACTTAATTTGTCTTCTTAATTTCATGTTCCATCCACACTTAGAAAAACAATGGCTGTTAACATCCTCACATTACGGTATCAAGAATCACTATAAAGTAGTCGTGAGATGTGAGAAAACTATGGGTTTTAATTGTGTAGGTGTAGTTACTACTGTTGTTTAGTCTCAGATGGCAAGAATACTGGAGTGGGTTGCTATTTCCTTCTCCAGGGGATCTTCCTGATCCAAAGATTGAACCCACATCTCCTGCAATAGCAGGCAAATTCTTTATCACTGAGCCACCAGGGAAGCCCCTGGATGTGTAGACTCAGATCTAAAAAACTTTAAATGTTTCCACAATCTTCCAGCTCTCCTTCCTGCCCCATATCTCTTACCACTCACATGTTAATCTTCTCTCCCTTTCATTCTTGAACCTGTTGTTGTTTAGTCATTCATATGTGTCCGACTCTTTGCGAACCCATGGACTTACAGCACTCCAGGATTCCCTGTCCTTCACTATCTCTTGGAGTTTGCTCAAACTCATGTCCATTGAATCGATGATACCATCCAACCATCTCATCCTCTGTCACCCCCTTCTCCTCCTGCCCTTACTCTTTCTTAGCATCAGGGTCTTTTCCAATAAGTCGGTTCTTTACATCAGGTGGCCAAAGTATTGGAGCTTCGGCTTCGGCATCAGTCCTTCCAATGAATATTCAGGACCGATCCTTTACGATTAACTGGTTTGATCTCCTTGCAGTCCAAGGAACTCTCAAGAGTCTTCTCCAGCACCACAGTTTGAAAGCATCAATTCTTTAGGTGCTCAGCCTTCTTTATGGTCTATCTACCACATCTGTACAAGACTACTGAAAAACCATAATTTGACTAGATGAACCTTTTTCGGCAAAGTGATGTCTCTTATTTTTAATATGCTGTCTAGGTTTGCTATAGCTTTTCTTCTAAGGAGCAAGTGTCTTTTAATTTCATGGCTACAGTCACCATCTGCAGTGATTCTGGAGCTCAAGAAAATAAAGTCTGTCACGGTTTCTACTTTTTCCCCATCTATTTGCCATGAAATGATGGGACCAGATGCCATGATCTTAGTTTTTTGAATGTTGAGTTTTAAGTCAGTCTTTTCATTCTCCTCTTTCATCTTCATCAAGAGGCTCTTTAGTTCCTCTTTGCTTTCTGCCATTAGGGTGCTGTCATCTGCATATCTGAGATTATTGATATTTCTCTTGCTACTGCTGCTGCTGCTGCTAAGTCACTTCAGTTGTGTCCGACTCTGTGTGACCCCATAGACAGCAGCCCGCCAGGCTCCCCCGTCCCTGGGATTCTTCAGGCAAGAACACTGGAGTGGGTTGCCATTTCCTTCTCCAATGCATGAAAGTGAAAAGGGAAAGTGAAGTCGCTCAGTTGTATCCGACTCTTAGTGACCCCGTGGACTGCAGCCTACCAGGCTCCTCCGTCCACGGGATTTTCCAGGCAAGAGTACTGGAGTGGGGTGCCACTGCCTTCTCCGATATTTCTCTTAGCAATCTTGATTCCAGCTTGGGCTTCACTCAGCCCAGTATTTCACATGATGTACCCTGCATAGAATTTAAATAAGCAGGGTGACAATATACAGCCTTGACATACTCCTTTCCCAATTTTGAGCCAGTTTGTTGTTCCATGTCCAGTTTTAATTGTTGCTTTTTGACCTGCACACAGGTGTCTCAGGAGGCAGATAAGGCAGTCTGGTATTCCTGTATTTGTCTTTGAGATATTTAATCAGCAGTTTCTTCTCCTTCCATGACTTCCATGTCTGATAACCATTACCTTTGATCCAGAAGATTCTCCCTTGCTCTCTTGACCTTGTGGTATATTCTTCCAGGCTTCACACTTGAGGTTAGGTCCCATTTTACACAGCAAAAGGCCAAAATAAAATCCTTCAGAGGACTGGTCTAATGTTTTCTTGAGCATAATGCTACAGGTTACATCCAGAAATTTCCATTTAACTGTCCTGTCCATTTACTGAATATTGGCTCAACTCTGATCCATGTATAAAGAGGCCAATGGCTTTCTACCCCTCTCCACTATGCCCCAGGTTTTTAAGATAGCTCCTGAGTAAAATAAAACAGTCCAGGAGATTAAAAACAAAAAGAAAACTTCTGGGTAGTGATCTCAAATCTTTCAGTGAAATAAATGTCTTTACTAATCTCAGGTCTATCTGAGCTCTTAAGAGTCTGGATGTTTTTATTAGTAGTATTGGTAGAGAGCTCTGCTGTTCCTGATATCTTTCATTGATAAGCTATTTGGCTATTGCTGAATCTGGATCTATAAGAGAAGGTTATTGTGTGGATGGCTTCAGGATATTAGTTAGCTCATCTCTGGCTTTTAACCTTAATTCTAATTTTGATTACGTGCTAATACTCTTGAAACTAAAATCTTTTACACATGATTCCATTGAAAAACACTTTTCAGTGTAGACCACTGTCAGCTGACAAAGGATAAATGTTTTTTCACTAGAAAAGTCTGAAGTTCTTGTAATGGTGAATACACAAAAAATGATACCATGTGGTTTACTTTTAAAATTCAGTCCCCTTCTCCCACTCTTTTGTCTGGGGTGGGGGGAATCTCTTTTTTAAACCAACTATTCACATCAGGGATTTCCAGGTAGAAATATTTTAACTGTCTTGTCCTACACCAGGCATATCTGACCCATCTTTTAAGGTGCTCTGAGACCTCATTGAAGAGTTGACTCATTGGAAAAGACTCTGATGCTGGGAGGGATTGGGGGCAGGAGGAGAAGGGGACGACAGAGGATGAGATGGCTGGATGGCATCACTGACTCGATGGACGTGAGTCTGAGTGAACTCCGGGAGTTGGTGATGGACAGGGAGGCCTGGCGTGCTGCAATTCATGGGGTCACAAAGAGTTGGACACAACTGAGCAACTGAACTGAACTGAACTGAGACCACATTCAGATTGTGCAACTGGCTGAATGGTAAGAGTTCACAGAGGTCATGTAAGAAAGTAAGATGTTAGAATAGTTTGCAGCTGGTGTGTTTTAAGGTTAAATTTCTATCACCTATTGGTATATTTTTAAAATGCCCACCATGGATTTTTAAAATAATTTATGCTTATTTTATTGTCACCAATGACCAGAGAAGCAGAAAGGCATGCATTACAGTCTCCTTCTAAAACAGACAGCTCTTTCCCTTCTATTTATATGTCACTTATATTTATATATTACATTCTGCTTTTTGATGTGCTGAAATTCTCATTCATTTCCCCTCATCAATGCTGCTCTGCCCGACTACTAACTATCCATTCTGCCCTTCTTCCTTCTTGATTCTATTTTGGATGACAGTGCGTTTAGCAAAAAAGCTAATTTTTCACTTTCTTTTTCTAGGTAGTTCTGTGACACAGTTCTAGAAACTAAGATAGAAGTGGAAGTCTGCTATAAGTTTTTCTTCACTGATATGGGTTTTACCCCTTTCTGCCTGTTACCTTCCTCCTATCTGAAAGATGGATGTGATGGCAAGAGCTATAGTAGTTCACAGAGAACAATGAGGAAAAGGCTAAGGAAATTTCAAAATGACACCAGCTTGACATCCTGAACCTTTACCAATGATTGCCTATTTCTGGACTTCTTTACACGGAAGAAAAATAAAGCTTTGTATGTTTTTTTTTTTTTTTTTTTTTTAATGTTTGCCATTTATTTATTTATTTATTTATTTATTTTATTTTTAAACTTTACATAATTGTATTAGTTTTTCCAAATATCAAAATGAATCCGCCACAGGTATACATGTGTTCCCCATCCTGAACCCTCTTCCTCCTCCCTCCCATACCATCCCTCTCGGTCGTCCCAGTGCACTAGCCCCAAGCATCCAGTATCGTGCATCGAACCTGGACTGGCAACTCGTTTCTTACATGATATTTTACATGTTTCAATGTCATTCTCCCAAATCTTCCCACCCTCACCCTCTCCCACAGAGTCCATAAGACTGTTCTATACATCAGTGTCTCTTTTGCTGTCTCGTATAATCGGGTTATTGTTACCATCTTTCTAAATTCCATATATATGTGTTAGTATACTGTATTTATGTTTTTCCTTCTGACTTACTTCACTCTGTATAATAGGCTCCAGTTTCATCCACCTCATTAGAACTGATTCAAATGTATTCTTTTTATGGCTGAGTAATACTCCATTGTGTATATGTACCATAGCTTTCATAACTTTACATAATTGTATTAGTTTTGCCAAATATCAAAATGAATCCATCACAGGTATACATGTGCTCCCCATCCTGAACCCTCATCCCTCCTCCCTCCCCATACCATCCCTCTGGGTCGTCCCAGTGCACTAGCCCCAAGCATCCAG